>NC_083585.1:38853842-39153842 GCF_027579695.1 Neoarius graeffei | reverse complement strand
CAGCGCAAACAGTGACATCAGTGATCTTTTAAGCGGTAGTCTCACAACCCGGAGAGTAAACAATAAACATGGAGGACATGGAGTCGTTAGTGTTGCTGGTCTTGGTGCTGTGGCTTGTTGTCACCGACAACGCCAACAGATACTGGCAAGAGCGTATAGATGAGGCGAGGCGCATAAGGCTTCATAATTCTCGTAATTCGTAACTCTCCTTCTTCCGGGTTTGCGGTGTTTACAGATCCCAGCGTGCTCGCGGGGCGTGTGGGCATGTGAGGACACTCCTCCTCACCAATCAGTGCACAGGGGAGTGTCTGCTCACACCCCTAGCCTCACTCAGCTCGGTTTGGCTCGCTTCAGCCCCACTCCAAAACGGTGCGAGTTTTGGGGGCTGAGCAGGGCTGAAGCGAGCTGAGTCGTGCTGTTTTTGGATAGTCGAAACGCGAGCCGTGTCAGGCTGAAGTGAGCTGAAAAAGGGTGGTTGAAAAGGGCCATAATAGAGACATTAAACTTAGCTTTACTCCACCAAAATTTGCCTCTCAAAATACGGGAAATAGCGTTTTAGAGGGTTAAAAATTCCAAAATTTCCTGGGGGGGCATGCCCCGGACCCCCTCTAGATTTGGCGCGCCTTCGGTGCATGACACATCCCGCCCCCATCCAAAATGTCCTGCCGCCACCTCTGCAACTGCTTTTCAAAGAGCTGTTGTGCTTTCAACTTGTGTGTAAATTTACTTTAAAAAGAAAAAAAAAACAGCTCTTAGAACTGATCTTTTGGCCTAATTTATTAGCAAAGCTCAGAATGGACAATACTCCCACTTTCTCTCTGACAGGTTTTTGTAAGCATTCCCATTGCTGGTAATTAGATAGATAATATGTGGCTAGTTTTGTTAAATATTGAAACTTTTTTTTTTGGATCCAAGCTTTCCTTAAAGAAATGTTTCATAATTTGTTGTGGCTTTATGATGTGTGTAGGTCCTGATTTGCATTTATTCTCAAATTCTCGCTTTTCTCTGTTCGGAAAATGTACATTAAAAAAAACTGAATATACATTTGAATATCACAAAAGTTTCTTTGAGAAGTTTCTTTACTGACACTGTGTGAAAATCCATATAAAGCGTATCTGGCTTCATGGAACAAGGGATGGATAGAGGGATAAATTGTGTAACAATGTGAATGGTTAGTGCTCCAAGCCAGGAAAAGCTTATTTTAACTCAGCTAGCGTTGCAGGTCTGTGCACTGATTCATCTCACTGCAGCAGTACATCTCAAAGCTTTACTGCCTCTTCTCCAGAAGCAAACACTTTGCAAAATTCAAGTTAGAGAGATTCCGAAAGCAGAATCAAAGCGCTACAGAGATGCCATGAGACATGAACTGAATTTCCTCCTTGAATGTTTCTCTTTTTTTTTTTCCTTCCACCTTTTTTGTGTAACGTTCAAAGACTAGTAATGTGTTGAAAATGAGAAAGTGAAGATGCCTTCTGATGCTTTACTCTCATCGGTGCAGTACACATCAATGCTGGAGTTTTTATTTGTTGAATATTTATGCGCCAGCCTGAATTCTAAAGATCAGTAAGTCCTCCAAGCACCTCATGCACAATTCTTGTCAGATAATGCATGCTCGAGGCCATGTTAGGTCTTAGAAAAGGCTTTCTGAAGGGAAAACCGTTTGTTTGTTTGTTTGTTTGGCCAGAATTCATAATTGAGTTAAAGTTGTTAATATGTGAGATGACCTTTTTAAAAAGTGAAAAGTGAAGAAAAAGTCAGCAACAACCTTTCCTTCTCTTTGGATGAGAGCTTTTACTTGTCTTAGGTAACAGTAATTTTAACTGTGAATTGTTTTGGGGTACTTTTTAAACTTCCAGAAGGAAGAACTATTGAAGTGCTTGGAACCCTTTCTCATCTGAACAGCCTTAACGACAGGGTTCTACATAGAACTTTTAAAGGACAGCTCCACTCTGAAACACATTAAATCTGCTTATTTTGAAATACTGACGTGTTTAGAGATTCTGGGGTTAATTTGTTTTCTGGTACTGTATTTTCATTATTTCACTATGAGAAGGTAACTGTTGTCTGCTGCTCCGATGTCACATCGGGACGTTTCTAGTGCAGTCACGATGGTGTTTAATATGAGAGAATTTTTAATTTCTCTGTTATGTCATATTAATGAGAAATCCAAGAAAGAATTGGTGGAGTTACAGCAGTGACTCAGCTCAGCTAGTTAGTGGTCTACGGGATGACCGACGCGATGGCGGTGATTTGTGGTATTAGCGTGTTTGAGCAGAGTGTACAGATGCGAAGGTGAGAGATCTGAACAGACTAAAGAACTAAAGCACCACTGCATTGCTTTCTGTAGGTAGATATGAAGCAAGGTCTAAATCCTACTGGTACCATTATCAGCAGGTAGTCAAACAGCATTGTGGGGAATGTAGGAAATCGGTACCAAAAGTGAAAACGGAACTCGGTGGTGAGAAAATTTTAAACTTAAACAGTCGACTGGGTGGATTTTTTTTTCCTTTTTAAAGGTTCTAGACAGGCGGCACGGTGGTGTAGTGGTTAGCGCTGTCACCTCACAGCAAGAAGGTCCGGGTTCGAGCCCCGTGGCCGGCGAGGGCCTTTCTGTGCGGAGTTTGCATGTTCTCCCCGTGTCCGCGTGGGTTTCCTCCGGGTGCTCCGGTTTCCCCCACAGTCCAAAGACATGCAGGTTAGGTTAACTGGTGACTCTAAATTGAGCGTAGGTGTGAATGTGAGTGTGAATGGTTGTCTGTGTCTATGTGTCAGCCCTGTGATGACCTGGCGACTTGTCCAGGGTGTACCCCGCCTTTCGCCCGTAGTCAGCTGGGATAGGCTCCAGCTTGCCTGCGACCCTGTAGAAGGATAAAGCGGCTAGAGATAATGAGATGAGATGAGGTTCTAGACATCTAGACATTAACACTGCAAATCAAGACCTGACAGTCCTGTGAATTGAGATTTTTAATTACCTCACCTGTTATGGAGTAAGCGAGGCGAAGTATTGTTTTCGGGCGAGTTTCTTTGTTTTTGTTTTTTTTTGTTAGCAACATTACGGGAAAACAGCCAGACCAATCTTTATGAAACTTTCAGGATAGATGGGCATTGGTCTCAAATAGAACCGCCAACATTCTGAGGGTCATCCGGTCAAGGTCATGGTGACCAAAAAGGTTAAAAAAAAAAAAAAAAGTTCTGAGCTCAGACTGCAGGAGTGCTGCCTCAGAAAGACTCTTCCCACAAACACGCTGATTGGATCACTGTCTGCCTCATTTGCATACATTGTGCTGTCATTGGATGGTTTCTTGGTTCGTTTACATATGCAAAGGAAGATGTTTTGTTCACGCCCACTTTTAAACCCCACTGACAAAAACTTCCCCACTCTGTTGATTTTTTTATTATTATTACCTCACCCGCTATGGACTAGACTAAAGAAATCGCTTTCAGACATGTTGGTGCTTATTACAGCAGAGCTCTCAAAAGTAGCCGGTCAGCGGCGGCAAATCGCCATCTGTAGTAGGATTTGCCGCCGTCTATTTTTCACTGAGTAACAAAAAATTTTTTTGTTTACATATCTGTACAAAACTGAGCAGTGCGCAACATGAAACTAAGTTTCATTCAACTAAATAATGGCCAGGGTTCCCGCTGGTGCTCGTCACTGACGAACATAATCCATCAGCGATGAAGAGAAAATTACTAGCAGTCGTCATGGTGACGAATGTGTGCCGTCATCATCATAAGTCATCTTTTATAGAAATCCCTCCGTTTGCTGAAATCCAACCCCAGTGAAGAGAATTTGGGAAGCCAGAGTGTAAACAATGAGCGCGTGCTTGTGACCAATAAAAATCGACTACACATAATGACCACATGAGCGCCAAGCTTTTAACCAATCACAGTGTGTCTTAATCAGCCTGGTGCGGTGGTGTAATCATCTCTGCATGAACCAAACAGTGGCGCAGTCTAAACTGGTGATTTTTGAGTGAGCTTCAAGCACTGAAGACGATTTAAGGGCCGAAACAGCCACGGGGGAGACACACTCAGAGCCCCGACCGTCCCCAAGCACACCGGGTAGTGTCAGTAATACAGGGGTCGGTAAAAAAAAAAACAACTGAAAGTGATGTCAGCCAGCAAGCGACCTAAGGGAGCTCTGTTTCTGAGCGATAGGTACTGCCCCAGGTATTTTCGCCCTCAAAAAAAACGTAAGAGATTAATAGAAAACAACTGATTTGGATGTCATCTGGGATTTTGAATGTTGTAATATAATAATGTAGCTTTGGATGTGTGTCTTTGTGATCCTAAAGGAGAGAGATGTGAGTGAGAAATTATATTTTTATTGAACTGACTATTAATTTTACTAGTGACATTGTCAGTGGACACGTGCCTCAGTTTCCTGAGACATTATAGATGATGATGATGATGATGATAAAGAGTCAGAAACTGACGTGAACAACAAATTTAAAAAGAGCAGTGCAAAAATCAGTAATAAAGATGTCATAACCTGTGAATGTGTGTGGGTGATAATATTTCTTGTAAAGTTAGAGATAACCTCACCAATCTATCTATGTCAATCACCCTTAAAAAAAAAATACAAGCCTCAGGAAAACTGGACTGAGCCCCCGGTCTGTTCAATAGCTCGAATAAAAACAGACTCTATTTTGCTGTTTACGATAAATTGGAAATTCCTCCCCAAAAGCCTTGAAACTGTCTCAGATAAACCCAGTTTTCCATTTTTCTCGCCTATGGTTCACGGTGAAGGGCTTCGGCCTTTTTAATTGTACCCTCCTATTCTCTGCCTCGTACCCTTTTATTCCCCTGAACTTTGAGACCACTGTTACAGAGGGAAAGTGCGTTCCACTGAGCTCTAGCGCCGGGCCATTTCCGGGAAATAAGAGATTCAGTCATGGTGACAGCGTGTGTATGTCAGCCTCGGTTCCGGGGTTTACATGGTATATTTTACTTCTGTGATTTTTAAATTATTCATTTTTGGATTACACATAATTTTTGTTGCTACTGCCTCATAGAGTATATATAAATATATGCATGCTATATTTACTGTATGGACATGGTATCAGAAAACAATTTTGACGATTACTAAAACCCGTGAGACAGAATGGGATGTGACGTGAATTTTTTGAATGAATTTATTAAATTTATAGAGCACATAATTTATAAAAATATTCTTATGCGCTTTACAAGATATAAAAGTATTAAAAAATAAAACTAAAATCCGATTTACATGTTTATAATAAATAATGTTCTTTAAATAAAAAAGTCTTTAATTTAGATTTGAAAATGTTCACGTCACCTGAATTCCTTATATCAAGGGGAAGGCTATTCCACACTTTTGGGCCAGGAACCGCAAAAGATCTATCACCAAATATTTTACACTTGGTTCGAGGAACAGTGAGAAGATGTTGTCTATCACGCCGCAGTTCATAGCGGTTAGCTCGCTTCCTTTCCAACATTCCACATATGTAGGATCAAGCGGAGCCTTGAAGAGCTTTGAAAACAATCAGTGCGATCTTGAGCTTGATCCGTGAAACCACAGGGAGCCAGTGGAGTTGGAAGAGCTCCGGGGTTATGTGGGCATACCGCGGGAGAAGACAAGTCACATACTATCTCTCATGGTCGGTGACCGACCCATCCCGTCACGGACCGGAATAATTGTCACGGACATACTGTATTGTCGCTCACAGACATTGAACTCTTGTCACATCCCATCCCGGGGGATCTTACCTTAGCTGTCCTGTCATGTGTCATGGTAGCATACTATAGTTTTCATTGTCACAGTATAGTTTGGATAACATATTCTAGTTAGTTAAGAATAATCAAAAGAAAAGAAAGAAAGAAACAAATTAGTGTTTGTGTTCATATTTATTTCTTCTGTGGTCTTCCACGTTTGCTCTGACATTTGATGCATTTTAAATTCTTTGCTTTGTTAATTTCATCCTGGGTTTTATGCCCCAGTCCTTCACATGATGGATGATACCACTGTCCGGGTCCGTCCCGTCCCATCCCTTATTGCGGGGAGGTCACTGCCCGAGCGATATGATGTCACATCATGTTACGTTACGTGTCACGAGTTTTAGCAGCAACCAACAATTTTATTTATAAGCAGTAGCCACATGTACCCATAGGGTACCTGTGGTTTTTTTTTTTTTTTTTTTTCATGATATCGTCCTTCATATTCATCATAAGTGCTACCGGGCGAGGTTTGTTTTGCCCGGCAGCACTTGTTGAAAGATGTATTTAAGCAATGTATTGATGAAAAACTTCTCACATATATTCAATAGCATGTAAATAACATTTATAACATTGAATCACATTTTTTATAAAACAGAAACTTATAAATGTCAAAGTCTTATGAATCTCTTCCATTACATTACAGGCATTTAGCAGATGCTGTTATCCAGAGCAGCATACAGTATATCCAGAGCAGCCTGGAGAACAGTTGGGGTTGGGTGCCTTGCTCAAGGGCACTTCAGCCATTCCAGGGAATTGAACCGGTGACCTTTTGGTCCCAAATCTGCTTCTCTAACTATTAGGCCATGGCTTCCCCTTGTCATCCTTCTCCTTGTCATCCTTCTCCTTGTCATCCTTCTCCTCTTCCCATCTCTGAAAGTGATTTGAATGGTTTGAGCAGTGAATGTGAGCCAGCAATACCAACGGATTATCTGAAAAAGGTGTTAAAATCTGAATGGAGTCATAGATTAATGACAGCATTTTACGTTACATTACAGGCATTTAGCAGACACTTTTATGCAGAGTGACGTACAATAGGTGCAAAAGTCAGGTACGCGAAGTACTGAACTTCTAGAGAAGAAAGTTCTAGTACCAACTGAACAAGTGACAGAATAATACTTGGTGTAATATTCTGTTGAAGTACCGATAATCAGCAAACAGCCAAGAAAACAAACCAACCATACAAACGAAATGATAAAGTACCACTAAATAGAGAAAAATAAAACTCTAATGGCTAGCCCCATTTTTGAGGGGAAAATCCTCAAAATTTCCAAGATTAACGTTGTACATTTACGAGAAGAAAAAAAAAACCTCAGATATTCTCTGATATTATAAAGTCATAATTTTGAGAGGGGGAAAAAAACAATCAGAATTTTCAAGAAAAAAACTCAAATTCCCAGATTAAAAAGTCAGAAATTCCCAAATTAAGATGGCACAAATTTACAAGAAAAATACTCTCGTACTTCCCAGTTTCCTGGTTCCATTGCATTCTTTGAAATGTAGGAGAACATTTCTTAACGCTTTATTCTTTTATATTGCGCGATCAAGGACGAAAGACTGCATTTTCCTGTCATTCTCAGTTCAGCTGTTTCAAAGTTAAAGAGATTGTGGCAGATGAGAAAAATCCATGCAGTAGAAGTAAGGGAGACTGCTCTTGCACAATAATTGTACATTTATAAACGGCAAAGACAAAAAAGGACATGAATAAACAAAGTTGAACATTTTCTGCATTCGTCTTCCGTCGCAACCAGAAAATGTAACAGTCAATCATGTGCTTTCTTGCTTTCCAGTTACAGAGCATTCTGAAAATCTCTTTGCACTTTATTCTTTTATATCGCGTAGTCAGGGAGGAACGACTGCATTTCCTAGAACTCTCAGCTCAGCCATGACATCTCTGGCATGATGATATTGATCTAACTTTGCCAAGTGAAGTGATCTGGTTTCTTGACACAAAAAAACAAGCCTTTTTTCATAGTTTATGACTTTTTAAGCTCTGAATTTATCTCTCACAAATGTATGACTTTATAATCTCAGAGGATGTCCTAGTTTTTTTCTGATAAATTTCCAAGTTTCTCAGAAATTCTGAGGTTTTTATTTTTCGGAAAATTTCCCTCTCCCTTCTTTTGTGTTTTTTTTTTTTTTTTTTTTAAATCTCCAATGGTATGGAATCAATTTTGTGCCAAAATGTTCATACAATACTTTTGAAATGTCAAACAAAAACGGCAAATCAAAATACAAAAAAAGAAAAAAAAGTCAATTTTTTTAGACTGGCAAACAAATTATTCGTGTAATCGTGCAAAATATCAGTCTATTACTCTTCAGAAACCTTTTATTTTTGTTCTGCGTCTTTCTCAGTTTTGTTTGACGTAATTTATTTTGGTTGCGATTCCAGCTTTCTCGTTTGCGCTCCCTGACTTTTTGCTTGCGGTTTTGGCACAAACTTCACGTGTGGGTGGGCTGTCCAGGAACGCATTCCCATTGGCTAACTTGTGTTTGACTGACAGCTCCGCTCAGCCATTCCCTACTCGGATTCTGGCGGACTGTTTGACGAGTGACCGATCCATTGACGGTAAACAAGGATCGAGTGGACTTCAGTGGCGGCTATGATATTGAATTTACACTTTGTTGAATTTATTCAATATCATAGTCGCCACTGAAGTCCACTCCATCCTTGTTTACCGTCAATGGATCGGTCACTCGTCAAACAGTCCGCCAGAATCCGAGTAGGGAATGGCTGAGCGGAGCTGTCAGTCAAACACAAGTTAGCCAATGGGAATGCGTTCCTGGACAGCCCACCCACACGTGAAGTTTGTGCCAAAACCGCAAGCAAAAAGTCAGGGAGCGCAAACGAGAAAGCTGGAATCGCAACCAAAATAAATTACGTCAAGCAAAACTGAGAAAGACGCGGAACAAAAATAAAAGGTTTCTGAAGAGTAATAGACTGATATTTTGCATGATTACACGAATAATTTGTTTGCCAGTCTAAAAAAATTGACTTTTTTTTTCTTTTTTTGTATTTTGATTTGTCGTTTTTGTTTGATATTTCAAAAGTATTGTATGAACATTTTGGCACAAAATTGATTCCATACAATGGCACTAATACACCAGTGTATCATTGTGACACTGCCGCAGTTGTGGCAGATTTAAATTTCTGAACTTCTGACAGACACATCGTGCCATTATGAATGCCTCATTTTGAGATTTCCCAGCCTGACAATGCGCCGTATTCCATAACAGAGGAAACATTCATCAGCATTTGTATGACACCTTGCAGTAATAACATTAGGGATATGTGTTGTTCTTTGTTTGCAAATGAATTTGCTATTTGTCACCATTGTTTTGTTCCACCCTGGAAAATAAATGTTGTTGACATTGTATAGTTCCTGCACAGTGGTAGCTTTTGTCTCGCCAGGTGCAATGATTCTTTCTCTCTCTCTTTCTCTCTCTCTCTCTCTTTGAACAGCAGTGCTCCAGCTCCCCTTCTCCCCGCTGAATCAGTTTAATTAGTCACCACTGTCTGTTGTCAGTGTTGCAGTACTGGCTCGTTCAGCTCCCGTGGCGCCTCGCCCGTGCCTGAATTCTGAGCCCAGCACATGCTCTCAGAAGCATTGGGGGGAACCAGCAGGCTTTCAGTGGGGAAGAGAAGCACTGAAACATGCCTCTGGCCTCTATGGAGTCAACTTTGTGTGTTTTCCAGTGTTTGCTCTTGGTTATCTTAGCTGACTTAAAGAGGGAAAGCTCACACGTGGGCAAGATAGGAATGTGTGATATGCAGCATTGTGTTAGTGTGTTACGGCTGTAACTCCAGTAGGGATGCTCGACCAAACAGGCTTCACTTTTCAGCATGTTAAGTGGATTCTGACTAGGAAGGTGCATTCTCTTGGAATAGCATTAATAGGGAATTACAGGGTGTCAGACCCCAAGTGATTCATCCAGCCAAGGCAGAGCCTATTTTTGGACTGAACTTCAGTTGTCATTGTGGAAAATGCAGCTCGGAACAGGTGAGAAGCTCCACAAACTTCCTCTCCCTCATCAATATTAAAGAAAAGTAGGGGTCGTGTAGACTAAGGCAGATAATTACTGTTCTTCTGCAAACACGTTGTGTTTGACGGTGTTGATTGGCCTGTAGACGTACTGGCAGGGAATACAGAAATAGTGGTAAAATCTGCAGCAGAGGTAACAGGCTACTATTAAAGCAGAGATGAATTTGATTTAAATGAATAGGAATTGATTGAGAACATTTGGACGTTGTTGGAAAAACTGAAACAGCTGTTCACGTGCAAAGCAAAGAGTAATTTTCCGCATCAGACCTCGCATATGTAGAACACTGGAAATGAAATTCACAGAACCAGTGAACTTGAAATGAAATGCCACCAGAGTGCAGAAAGAAATCTGATCTTAAACTGTTAACCCAAGCTGCAAGGCATTTTCTTTCGTTTTGTCTTATTCTATGTTTGAAATAGTTGTCATATTGAGGCAGTACCAACAATCTCCACATTGCTAGAGGCTCAAGATGTTTTTCTGTCCCGCAGCTGGCAGTTTCCTCCAAAAATACAAAACCATTGTCATGATTGATGGACTAGCCAACAGCAGCAACTCACATGTTGTTTCTATTTTTTCCATCCTGCTGTTTTCTTTTTTTATGCATCAATTATACAACATGATGTGTCTTGATTGTTATACACTGATCAGCCATAGCATTAAAAACACTGACGGGTAAAGTGAATAACATTTGATCATCTCATTACAGTGGCACCTGTCAAGGGGTGGGATATATTAGGCAGCAAGAGAACAGTCAGTTCTTGAAGTTGATGTGTTGGAAACAGGAAAAATGGGCGAGCGTAAGGATCTGAGCGACTTTGACAAGAGCCAGATAGTGATGGCTAGATGACTGGGTCTGAGTATCTCCAAAATGGCAGGTCTTGTGGGGTGTTTGCGGTATGCAGTGGTTAGTACTGAACAAAAGTGGTCCAAGGAAGGACAACCGGTGAACCGGCGACAGGGTCATGGGTGTCGAAGGCTCATTGATTCACATGGGGCATGAGGGCTAGCTCATATGGTCCGATCCCACAAAAGAGCTACTGTAGCACAAACTGCTGAAAAAGTTGATGCTGACACCTTTCTATTTTAGCCAGCATTAACCTTTTCAGCAGTTTGTGATGTTATTTGGCCTGACATGAAATGGAATTACTGTTTCCACGCCAAAGTGAATTATTTTGCTATAACACAGTGGTTCCCAAACTTTTTGGCTGGGGACCCCCTTTTGGACTTCAGAATATTTTTGGGACCCCCTGACATCGACCCCCCCCCCCCCACCACCACCACCCATTATGCAGTGTGTAGTGTAGTAGTAATAACCGTCCGTACACACTCCAACACAGCACTCCCACTTCAATTTTGCCTATTGCAAATAAGTGTCAATCACTCGGAACAGTTCATCAGCAGTGGCTCGTGTTTTCACCTCCTTGCAGAATAGCAGATCCTCTCTCATGTCCTCTGTATCAACGAAACAGATGTACTTGATTAATAAACAGTCTCGGTTGCTGTCAGTGGCTTCGTCGACCTGCAGAGCAAACCGGGTGCTTGCACGTACTCGGTCGGTGAGCTGCTCCTCAATGTCACCAGCGATGTCATGTATGTGTCTTCCAATCGTATTATTTGAGAGGGGGATCGCCCGTAACTTGTTTGCTGTTGCCTCGTCGACCATGGTCCTCACCATTTCAATGGCACAGGGCAGGATCACCTCCTCCGCTTCTGTGTGTGGCTTCTTGCTCTGCGCAAGGAGGTAGGCCACTTTGTAGGAGGCGAGCTGGGCATTGACATTGACAGATGCAACTTTAGTGAAGTTCACCCGTTGTGCCTGAAAGTTCAAAAGTTTCCACCGAAAGAATTTGTCGGCTTGTCCTTGTGCTCGGGGTGTGCCGTGTCCAGGTGAGGCTTCAGCTTGTTTGGCTTTAAACTTTCTGTCGCCAGCACCTTCAGACAGAGAACACACTGCGGTCGTTCCTCACCACCCACCAATGTGCTCGTAAAGCCCATTTCGATGTATGCATCATCATACTGCCTTATCTTTTTCGCTGCCGAAGTGCATGGGAACTCGTCCTGTGCAGCAGCCTTGCGTTTTGTAGGAAGCATGCATAGAAACTTGTCCATGTTGTCATAAAGTCGCCGTCCGATGTTTTGTTCTGAATCTCAAAATAGGGACCTGTTTTATACAGTTTGTATTCACAGGAGGAGGGTTTGCTAATAACAACAACAATATCAGAGCAATCCAACAGATTGGCGGTTTAGCATAAATTGAATGGAATTAATATTCAAGGGCGGAGCGCGATTACTGAGTGAAAGGGAGCAATTGAATTCTAATGACCGTGGCAGCTATACACTGACGCATTACCAACATTCCGACGCCATTCAAAACATTCCAATGCCCGGTTTTTTTTCTGTGTTATGCAAACAGTCCCATCTCTCCGCGACCCCCCTGGAGTCCCTCCGCGACCCCCAAAGGGGTCGCGACCCCCACTTTGGGAACCACTGCTATAACATGTCCCAAAATGTTATATTCCTCTTGTCCCACAGCAATTTGCCAACAGTTGCAATTTTTAATTTTTCAGAGCACTTTAAACCATTTTTAAGTATCCATATAAACAAGTTTCTCTTATGTTATACCAGCGATGAACAGTCATTCCCTCACCAGTCTCTCTTTTTTGTTGCATCCAAAGTTAATAAGGCAAAAAAAAAAAAACGAGCTTGTCATGTTATCAAAAAATCAGGAAGCGGAAGGTTCTGAAGATCCTCTTATCACAAAACACTTAGTGACCAGTACAAAGGGCTGACACTGGAGACGACTTCTTTAAATGTTAAATAAACATATCCTTACAGAAACCTTCACCATACATCCATTATCTGTACCACTTATCTGTCAGGATCGCGGGGAAGCTGGAGCCAATCCCGGCTGACTTCGGGTGAGAGGCGGTGTACACCCTCGGCAGGTTGCCAATCTATCGCAGGCTTCACCATATCAAAGATTTATATATTTTTCTTTGTTACAACCCATTTAAAAAAAAAAAAAACTATTTATTATTAACCTTAGATCAAGGGTGTCAAACTCAATTCTTCCCGGGCCATTAGTATTTTTTGTGAGACCCTCAAGATCCATAATCAAAGTCTTTTTTTTAATTTATTTAACATATTCTATCAACTAGCACCATGAACCCATGATTTGAGATTAGAATAGGATGTTTCCAGGGGAAATAAAAGAAGAGCTAACATTATTAAAGTATTAAAATGAAATGTAATGTAATGTTGGATAATAACATTTATTATACTGATTATCATAAAAAAATTTATGAACACATTTCTATGTTTAATACACATTTTAATGGATACCAGCTGCTGTGATGAGAAACAGGATTACCCAGTTGGGATGATGCATATGTCCTGTTTCTGTCTCAAAGCTACTAGCCAGATATATAAGCCTGCTATAATATAAACACCGAGATATGGAGGTGAGAGCCAGAAGTAGCCTACTGAAGTTTACTGCAAAGGAAAAAAAAAAAGTAAATGATCAAGGATTTATTATATAAAGTGCAATTTTCTCCTATTATTAACATGCTATTTTAATATTTTTCAGTGGAACTGTCATAAAGATATTTTATGGCAACCTTATTAATATGGAAAGATGGTTTGACAGTAGATTGTACCTTAACTGATTACCGTATTTTTCGGACTATAAGTCGCACTTTTTTTCATGGTTCGGCTGGCCATGCGACTTATACTCCGGTGCGACGTATATATGGTGGTTTTTTTTTCACCGCGGAATAACTGGAGCTGATGCTGAGTCTGACGACAGCCACGCAGAAGAAGAGGAAACGGCGCTTCGTCTGCCGCTGGAGTTGGCCGAGTTGTTCAGAAGCGACACCGAGGATGAGGAATTCAATGGATTTGCTGATTTGGAGTGAAATCATCAGCTTGATAAACTTGATTGACCTGTGTTTTATTATTAATGATAGGCCTATAGTTATTTAAATAAGTTATGTAGTGATTTTAGGCAGTGCTTAATTTGTGAAGTGGGAGGTCCCAGAACGCAGGAGGTGGGTGGGTCCGGCGACTCAAAAAAAAAAAAGGCGGGGGATGGTTTACTATAACTTTACGCACATGCGCTTATTGTGTGTGTAAAATAATAATAATAATAATAATAATAATAATAATAATATCAGACATTATGATCTTAGAAAACGCTTTAGTGACAAACAGTTACAGACAGTAATATGTCGTGATATTATATTATAAAATATTAATTTTTATTAGTCTATATATTAAATTATATATTACATTTATCTTCTAAAATAACAGACTGTACTCATCACAACCGGTTTATTTCACCATTGGAGATCAGATCACACAAGACATGAGTTAAATGACTCATTTTAAGGATTTAAGTAGGGGATTTAAAAGCGGTTGTTGTTGTTGTTGTTGTTGTTGTTTTCACTAGACGGTTGTTTTTACTACCGTACCTGTCTTTGGAGATGATATACCTATAGCCTACTTGACCTCTGATTTGATGAAATAAAATTCGACAAAAATGAAGAATGACACTCCTCGATGATGACTACAGCTTTAATAACACAGATGAAAGAGCCATGGGGCGATAATAAGCCCTACCGGTAAAAATATTCTAAAAGCAAACTGATTAATGCATCAGTAATAGGCTACTAATATTAGTTATAATAATAATATAGGCTATTAGTAATAACGATAGTGATAGTATTAAAGATAGTAGTAGATATTTAAAATAATCAGACTAGGCTACTTACAGGGCAAAGGGCGCGTTATCACTGCTCAGCTGTTCGTTTATTAATTAAACAATGCAGTCGCGCAGTAACCACGCGCCGCTTATCAGATACAATCACACATTCTATGGATAGAATAACCCTTCAAAAAAGTGTGACTTGTAGTCCGGTGTGACGTATATATGTTTTTTTCGTCTTCATAATGCATTTTTTGGCTGATGCGACTTAAACTCCGGAGCGACGTATAGTCCGGAAAATACGGTAAATAACAGATTTGTCTCATCACTGCTCCAACTGCTGGTTGACATTCAGCTGAAATTCACGAGTACCTCACGTTTACTAATTTAATTGTACAGATCAAGAAAACATCATGATTTAATATTGTTTTTTTTTTTCGTACCAAAATTAATTTATGATTACACCACTACCAGCACAAGACACGACTCCTTTTAGGTGTGAATGTAACTTACATCAAGCACAGCACACAGCCTGCGTTCAGACTATGGCAGTACAAGCCGGAGGGAATGGACTGTATACAGTACATGGCAGTTTTTGGTAACTACTGTACAGTTTGGATGGGAAAACAGCCGCTGTTTATCAGTTTTATGCTCCATTCACACTCGCACTGAAAATGTTTTATTTAAAAACAATAATTCCGAAATGTGAATCTATCCCCTGGTGACTTGGTTACATTAAAGGAGAACTGAAGGCAAATTTTTTAGTATTAAAAGTCTATTTATCTCATTTTATTAAACATAGGAATGCATTTTTGATAGCTATTTTGTCGCTGCTATAGCAAGTTATGGTGTTTGAAATGCGCTATGTAACATATCTGTCCATATGTCAAAGCAATGGCTGTAAAACGAGATTCGCTGAGACCTGTGCGAGACATCGTAGGACGGAAGTAAAACGTACAGCGGAAACAAAGTCACCAACATCTGCCAACGTTGTCAAAAGACGCGCGCGCCCTCTTTCGAATGCTGATGTGATCAAGCCGGAAGTTGTGTTTGTTTTGATAGCAATCAGGAAAGTTTGAAGAAAGTAGGCAGTAATCATCATTTAAACTCGTTTTTGTGCAATATTTCGTTTGGAAAACAGTTTTCAAAATGGCGGCACTGACACCTGGCTGATATTTGACGTTTCGAAGTCTCACACAAGTCTCGTGAAGATCGTGCGGATAAGCGGCGCCTGCCGTGGACCAAACGAGCTAAATTCAACCTGGCTAAAAACCGAATAGGCCGATAAGTATAATATTTAATCGCAATTAGTTGCCAATACGAGTCACGATATAAGGTTACTAAAACTGAAAACGTAACTGAATAACACATTAATTAAGAAATAAAGCAAGTTTTAAAAATGACTTCAGTTCTCCTTTAACAATAATCTTGTGGCATGGCTCCAGTAGGAATTGGAACCACTGGATGAACGTGTTGACATTGTTGGGTGACGATATAAATGATGAAGCAGTGATATTGTGACGGAACTACTAACAGCTGTATAATCCAAATACTCCTACACTGTAAAAAAAAGAATAGTTGAGAATACTTGAAATTTCGAGGCAACAGTCTGCATTAAGAATTTTATGTTTTGCCAATGATGTGCCCATGATAATCCAAACTATGATAAAACTGTTATCTTTATTAAGAATTCTTAATTAAGTCAATTTTCAATTCCTCATTCTGCCAACATAGATTTCTCTTTTTGCTGAACAGTGGCATTCACAGTAGTACAAAAAGGCAATTGAGGTTATCAGACTTTTTTGGGGGGCTTTTTTCACCTTTATTTGGATAGGACAGTGTAGAGACAGGAAATGAGAGGGACAGGGAGGGATCGGGAAATGACCTCGGGTTGGAATCGAACCCGGTTCCCCGGATTTATGGTATGGCGCCTTATCCACCTGAGCCACGACGCCATACCCACGACGTGGGTTTTAAAAACTTTATTTCAATATTGAAGTTTTGTAATTGTGTAGAACAATGAAAAAAGGCATGTATAGTTTAATGATAAATTGTGATAACCTCAGGGGCGTCGTGGCTCAGGTGGATAAGGCGCCATACCATAAATCCGGGGACCCGGGTTCGGTTCCGACCCGAGGTCGTTTCCCGATCCCTCCCCGTCTCTCTCTCTCCTGCTCATTTCCTGTCTCTACGCTGTCCTATCCAAATAGAGGTGAAAAAAGCCCTAAAAAAAAAATTGTGATTGCCTTTTTGCACTACTGTGAATGCCACTGTTCAGCAAAAAGAGAAATCTATGTTGGCAGAATGAGGAATTGAAAATTGACTTAATTAAGAATTCTTAATAAAGATAACAGTTTTATCATAGTTTGGATTATCATGGGCACATCGTTGGCAAAACATAAAATTCTTAATGCAGACAGTTGCCTTGAAATTTCAAGTATTCTCAACTATTTTTTTTTTACAGTGTAATACTGCCTCACTGTAAGCGACCGGCAGCAAATTTAAAACAACAAGGAAAGAAAACAGCAGAGATGGCTTGGGATTTTTCAAAAAAAATATGGACTTGCCATTTTCTGAATTGTACGTCATATCAGGTCTCGCAGATTTTACACGTCTCGCGGTGGTTCACGCCCTGTAGCATCCTGTTAAAAACAGTCAGGTGGGGATATACGATATTCATTACTTTACCGTTATGGAAGACCGAGTAGAAATGAAAATGTATTATTTATCCTGTGTTGTTGCTTTTGTTTTTACCTCATACATTAACATATGTGAAAGGGTCTTTATTTAAACCCTGTGAGATGTGAGCTTGCATGTACTGTGCAGTGGTACTTGCGACGTTGCGGATCTGCTGCGCATTAATCTAAAACAGGCCATTTCAGGATTATTTTTTGTGCCTTAGATGATGTCGAGCATCTTCAATCCAAGTCCCTGTAAATGAGTTGTTGTTGTTGTGACAGTGTAACAATTAACGGATTAGAACAAGTGTATTAATATAAACCTGTGAGTTGAATTACAAGTAGCAACTGGTGGATTGCCTGAGCTGCTGTTATACAGCATTGATCACATTAGTCAGATTCAAGAATTCAACAACACTGAGGTATAACTCCTGTATAAATCATCCTGAATGGCTAAATCCTGGATAGCTATATAGGCACATTTTAAACTGCAGTATTTTGTCTCAGAGCTGGTTAAATTCTTGCCTCTGCTTTCCTCTCTTTTTCTTTCCCAGGTTTACATTCCCTGCAGAACGGCTGTTGTTCTCGCCAACGAAGAAATCGATTACTGCTACTGAAACACACTGCTTCACTGAGAGATTGATACTCAGCAAATGTGTCTCTCCACTGGTTTTCCCTCTAAGATTTGTGTGATACACCATAACAACCTCACTCTGTTTCTTCACCTTTCCCACTCACAACGATTTCCAAACAAGACCTGATTTGTTTTCAGCATAATAAATTGGAATTAATGTACCACATGTCGCACTGGGTGGGAAAATAACGGTAGATTGTAGCGCATCCCATGGTTGCTGTTACAGTGTGATACATAAATTGTAAGTTTTTCTGAAACTGTATGTAAACACCATCTGGCTTTAGTATGATGTCGATTTGTTATAATTTCGGATACTTCTGTTAAAGGAACAGTCCACCGTACTTCCATAATGAAATATGCTCTTATCTGAATTGAGACGAGCTGCTCCGTACCTCTCCGAGCTTTGCGCGACCTCCCAGTCAGTCAGACGCAGTCAGACGTGCTGTCACTCCTGTTAGCAGTGTAGCTAGGCTCAGCATGGCCAACGGTATTTTTTGGGGCTGTAGTTAGATGCGACCAAACTCTTCCACGTTTTTCCTGTTTACATAGGTTTATATGACCAGTGATATGAAACAAGTTCAGTTACACAAATTGAAACGTAGCGATTTTCTATGCTATGGAAAGTCCTCACTATAATGACAGGCGTACTAACACCTTCTGCGCGCTTCAGCAGCGCATTGATACGGAGCTCAGATATCAATGCGCTGTCGAAGCGCGCAGAAGGTGTTAGTACGCCTGTCATTATAGTGCGGACTTTCCATAGCATAGAAAATCGCCACGTTTCAATTTGTGTAACTGAACTTGTTTCATGTCACTGGTCATATAAACCTATCTAAACAGGAAAAACGCGGAAGAGTTTGGTCGCATCTAACTACAGCCCCAAAAAATACCATTGGCCATACTGAGCCCAGCTACATTGCTAACAGGAGTGACAGCGCGTCTGACTGCGTCTGACTGACTGGGAGGTCGCGCAAAGCTCGGAGAGGTACGGAGCAGCTCGTCTCAATTCAGATAAGAGCATATTTCATTATGGAAGTACGGTGGACTGTTCCTTTAATGCCTATCTGGGGGAAAAAAAAAACAATTATATATGAATATATGTGGTAGCACTTCACCTGTTCATAGGACTATATGATGTCAACATAACCCTTCATGACAACTGAAATAAACCTACATAAAGTACGTACTTGCTGTAATAGGTATCAGCTGTCAGGTTTTGTGATTTTGTTGTTAAGTATACCTAAAACCTAGTCTAACCTAGACTCTGGTGACAGATTTTTGCTGACGTAAGGTTGGATTATAACACTTTACATTCAAACATCAACCATGAATTCGTAAATCATTGCATTTCAGATATGTCAGAGTCACATGATGGTAATACTGAACACATTATCTAGTTAAAGTCATTACACTGTAACAACACTATAACAGATTATATTCTATCCATATTGACTGGATATGAGCAATCGCGCACACTGATTGGCTACTCTACTACTAGGATATCGGCTCATGTAGCGTGAGTAGAGAAAAACAAAATGGCGGAGCGTGTTGCTGAACCAACCGAGGATGAAATAAAAACCCTCGAAAACAACCCCCCCCCAAAAAAATAAATAAATTGAGAAAAAGCAACAAAATATGGAATGAAAGTATTTCATGGTAAAAACAATTTTTTTTTATTTTTCAAGAATTATTATTATAGCATTTTTCACAAATTGCTACTGTCATTTCGCCGGTTTGTTTACATTCTAAGCAGAAATAATTTTGTTGGACGTTTTGCAGAAAGTTTTTATTTATCGAATTTGCAAAAAATAAAAATGCTCTGTTTCTCAAAATCCAGTGAATGTGGATAGAATAAAACAGTTATTCCAGTCAATCTCATCGTACATGGCTAATAGCCATCAGCTCATGTACGACTTGATTTTATATATATGAGAGAGAGGCAGCTACAATTATCCACACCTTAACAATCTTTTGGCCGTTGCAAAAGTAGAAAAGACTGTCAGTACATAAATTGTGCACAAATAAATAATTACTCAAACTTCCACTGGAAACGAGTTGGTTCCTGATTGGTTAGTGCATCAGATCACGTGACACCGTTCCACAATTATCAACACGTTTGTCCACATTTATTGACACCATTCCACAATTTTCAACATCCAGATGGTTATTTATAAAAATTACGTATCAGTATGTGGTATTAAGTTAACAAAACAGTTTTTATTCAAAATTTGTTTTACATAGACTTGTATTTAATACAAAATATATTTTCTATAAATATATCAGTGTCGGTGCTTACGTAAATGAGGAAGTGATTCTAATGTTTGTAAACAAATGAACTGATCATATTTAACCTGTCAGAAAATCTTTGTTCCACTTTCTACCCACTTTCTAAGTATTTTTGTAGATCACATTTTGTTAATCATTCGTTGTTGTTTATATTAATTTCTAGTTTTGCAGTTTACCAATAATTCAAACAATGCTTTAATTTGTTGCACTTAGATTCAGATTGGTGAAGCTTCAGTATTTTCAAACAAGTGACTTTTTTTTAATTGAGATTTTAAATTTACATCTAAAAATATAAAATGTTTACTGATATTGCAATATGTGATAGATATTTGCAACAAACTGCAAAAAAAAAAATTCTGAATGAAATAGAAAAATCTGAATATTTCAAGCATGTAATATTTTATATGCCAGGAATTTAATTCTGGTCTAATTCTATTTATTGCAGTTGTATTCCAAATACTCTATAAACATTCCATTCTGTTATGAATCAGGTAAAAATTATAAATCACAGCACTTTTATTTTTTTTAAAGTACTTCATCTACTTCAACAATGTTGCACAAAGATCGATCCATAACAGTTGTAAATGTCACTTAATTCCACAGGGTGTCGATAATGGTGGACGCCGGTGAAAGTGATCACTATTATCGATACCTCACATGACTCTCAAACGCTCGATTAGATACAAAATGGCGACTGTCAAATGAAAGAGTAAGAAACAAAGTAGGTTTCGACAAAGAGATCATGAAATATCGATGAATTTGATCAATAAAAACATGTCAGTGATCTTTCCACCATGCTTACCTGCGATGATAACATCCGGGTTTTCCTCAAATTGCTGATTGTACTAAAAAAAAATTTCATCTCAGGTAACGAGCTGTGTCATCAGACGACAAAATCAAAGGGTTCGGGGGGTCTTCCAGTTGATTAATTAACCAATAATAATTGTTGTAACTGAAACTCACCTTTCGTAAAATTGTTTTTTATTGGTAAATCTGAAAAGGTGTCAATAATTATGGACTGTCGATAATTAATTGTAGCCGCTGCTCACTCGTGCTCTCTCTCTCTCTCTCTCTCTCTCTCTCTCTCTCTATATATATATATATATATATATATATACACACACACACACACACAGTGCGGGAAATAAGGCTGGACCGGCGAACATTGACCGTGACCGGTAATGTTCGCATTTGTCCGTCTGTATTTCAAAAGCATCAAACCGAATGGCCCATGAAAAATTGTAAGGATACAGGTTTAATCTACTTCTAATTTTCTTCCAAATGTTACACTGGGTGAATACATTGTCATAACACAGCCTATGATTGGCCGATCACAATCACTCTTGATGAATGATGAGTCGCCTCTCATCAGCGAGTAGGAATGCATTCTGGCCTGACACCACGCGACGCTGTTATCAGCTGGGTAGGGTTACCACTAACGTTAAAAAAAAAATAGACTATTACAGGTTTTGGACCCTGACAAAGTGCTTCTTCCATCGTATTTTAACCCTCTAGGGTCGAGAGCTTCGTCGGCGAAGCTCGACAGGTTTAGAATGAGTAGGTCATGTATTTAGATAAATATCTTCGCAAGGTTTTTCATCATACAAGCATAATAAACATATTGACAGAAACTTTACACTTTCCTATGTGCCCACTGCCAAATAATATATTTTTTTAATTACCTAAATTAGATGAAACATAAAACTTGTCACCTTCCTCAGTCACACCGGAGTCGGAGCACTGAGAGCCCACTTCTGCATTCATAAAAGACTGTTCCTATGGTAACAGCACGATAATCACTTTCACTCTTTCGTTTTAGATTGGTTTCTCTTTCGTGGTGTTTTTCTTCTATTTTCTAAGTTCTAGTCCAACAGATTTGAGTCTGAATGCCAAATGATATCACCGTGTCTAGTTTTGAGTCATTTTAAAAGTCATTTTCTTACAAAGTTACTTGGAATCTCGTACGCAAAATTTTAACTCTATTCTGTAAGAATAGTTGTGAGGAGATGCATGGATGTGGTGAGAGAGGACATGAAAGTGGCAGGTGTGGTAGAGAAGGATGCGGAAGACAGGAAGCAATAGAGACGAAAGATCCGCTGTGGCGACCCCTAATCGGGAGCAGCCAAAAGAAGATGATGATGTAAGAATAGTTGTATTGATAATTACTAAATTTAAATTTCTTATAGCCTTATTATAATCATAGTATAAATAATAGCCATTGTTGACATAATGTTTGAGTGTTATTATAGCACCTATATATGAGCACCAGTAAGTTGTAACCAGCTGGAACATCCTTGGCCCCCCATACTTTTTTCTAGACATGGAACTGGTCTGTGTGTGCTACTGTTTTCTTGGGTAGAACTTTAAGCATGTTTTTCTTGAATCTTCTGACATGTTTTTGTAAATTATATTCAATTTGTAGTGTAATTTGACCTTTGAAGATCAAAAAAATGTGCCTGGAAATAGTTGAGAAGCCATCTCCAGGCACCTAAAGCCCTTCAGCTTACAGAGCCCTAAGGCAGGCCCCCCCGCTGCATTGTTCCAGGCGTTTGGCCCGTCATTCGAACAGGCTGAAATTTGGATGGACAGACAACATTTCAGACTTAACTGTCCTGTGACAGTCTGCTTAAAATTCCTTATTTCCCACAGTGTGTGTTAGTTACATTATAATTATATATAATTATATATAATTACACTGAGCTAGGAAGTCAGTTATAAAAATGTCAACACAACTGTATGTCAACAAAATTCTCTCACACGACAGCTGTAATGTCAACTTGTCATCAAAATGAGCAAAATCAGTTTGAAGACGGCTGACAACATTGGAATAAACCTTTCTTAGTGTTCATATGTTGCATTACAGTGGTGTCTCATCCAGGATGTACTCGCACATTGTGCCCAGTGTTTGTGGGAGAGGTTCAAGACTTGCCATGACCCTGACCTGGATGAAGAAGTTACTGAAGATGAATGAATGAAACGTTTGTCAGTTGTCATGAAGGTGTTAAATTATCCTGTGAACATCCTAAAAGTAAAGTGTTACACCATACTGTACGTCTCTTGTGGTGACACTGATATTATGGCACACGTGGAAGAAAATCCTTCCTGATATTTGTTGTAACTACACGGAGAGTCTCTGCACATGTGAAATGAGAGAAATTTCATGTGTGGGTTGTTTAGTCTGGGGAAAATATACACCTTTGAGTCATTTCAAGCATTTGGTGTGTGATATTTTGACAATTCTGACAGGCTGATTTTTAATTTGGTGTGCAGTGTATGGGTTTTTTTTGGTTTGGTTTGGGTTTTTCCCCCCAACCACTCGGCTAATGGATGGTAGGAAGATGATTTGATGATTATTTGAGCTTAGTGGGAGGAAATGAAGTCAAATGTAATATCTTCAGAAAGACAGAATATCTGAAAGCAGAAAAACACTTCTGTGTATTGACGGAATAAGTAAACCACATCAACTTTTTGTATTTTTTTTTATTAAATTAATTTTCTAAAACTGTTCCTGATGTTATAGAGGAGATCCTGCTCTATGAAACACCAGATGAATATTCAGTCCATCTATATATTTATAAAGTGTGAATGATTGTAAATGACATGACCGCAGACACTGTGCTAATGGGGTCCCACTCTATTTAGAGAAGCTGTTGACTCTTTCGAGAAACTCTAACAAGGATTCGAGTTGTTGATTGTTTTCGATTGGGCCCAGAATAAGGCCTTTGTTCATATATTAAGCTGATTGTTAATGAAGGAACCATTTACCCGTTTAAGCCAACTGTAAACGAAGTGTTGGCACAAAGACTCCTTCTGTGCATTGATCTCGTCTGTTAAATAAAGCCTCATAGTATTATAATGGGTAAATGGGTAGCGCACTGTCCCATTCTAATTTTCGTCTATAATGACCTTTCCGGTGCCTGCTTTCCCTCTTCAACAACAGTGTTCCTCATTAATGTCGAGTAGTTACTTGAGGATAATGCTGGCTTGCTTTTGAATCCTCTATAGAGAAAGCAGAATGAATCTGTGTGTAAATACATTAGGGGTTATTATCCTGAACCTGCTCTGCTGAATGAATAAAGAGCCTTTTTCCTTTGGCCCCTGTGTTTGAAGAGACACACCTCTCAATTAGCTTTGTGGTTCGATCAAGCTGCATTGTCCTGTGAAAAAAATAAGATGATCTTATAGGAATAATGAGGCTCTAGATGTCTCTCGGTCCACAGACGTTAATAGAGAACGTGCAGGTGTGGTAGGTTTTCTTGTCGTTGTTGTTGTTTCTTCATACCGTTAAGGCAAATCTTTTTGGGGACCAAAAAAAAATAAGTGTTGTAGTTATTTTTAACACTGAAAGTTTTTTTTTTTTGTGAAAGATGAACGTCTCATCTCATCTCATCTCATCTCATTATCTCTAGCCGCTTTATCCTGTTCTACAGGGTCGCAGGCAAGCTGGAGCCTATCCCAGCTGACTACGGGCGAAAGGCGGGGTACACCCTGGACAAGTCGCCAGGTCATCACAGGGCTGACACATAGACACAGACAACCATTCACACTCACATTCACACCTACGGTCAATTTAGAGTCACTGTTAACCTAACCTGCATGTCTTTGGACTGTGGGGGAAACCAGAGCACCCGGAGGAAACCCACGCGGACACGGGGAGAACATGCAAACTCCACACAGAAAGGCCCTCGCCAGCCACGGGGCTCGAACCCGGACCTTCTTGCTGTGAGGCGACAGTGCTAACCACTACACCACCGTGCCGCCCAAAGATGAACGTGAGATAAGTAAAAGTAAGTGGCTGTAATCGTACAGAAATTTCTGAAAATGAAAACGTAACATTTTTGAATTTTCACTTCTCCACAGTCTGCAGTTTTGTGAGAAAAATAAATATAATATACAGTACAGACACTGCAAACTGTTGTGTTGTCATGGTTATTATGTACAGATGGGTAGCAAATAAAAGAAGATTTTGAAAAACCAGTGGCTCTGTTACACTGTAGGAAGCATTTTTTTCTGTCGTGGTTTGGGTCCACTTGTCCTCAGAGGGAACGGTCACTGCAAATCAATACAACATTCTTCTGATCATGTTTATCCTATGGTGAAACATTTCTACCCTGATGGAAGTGGTCTATTCCTGGATGACTCCTCTCCCATCCACAAGGTACAAGGTCACTGAATGATTTGATAAGGATAAAAATGATGTAACTCATATGCTATGGCCTTCGCAGTTACCAGATCTCAATTCAATTGCACACCTGTAGGAGACGGTTAGATGTTGTGTACTTCTGCCATCATCAAAACACCAGCCGAGGGAATCATTTTTCTGTTCATTCCTCCACATCATCTCCAGAGACTTGTAGAAGCTGTGCTAAGCCACACTGAAGCAGTTTTGGCCCTTGTGGCTGTCTGTACTGTGTATTGTGTCATCCTGAACATCACAGGCTCACATATCTGCTTTTATGTTAAGATATTATAGGACTTATCTTTGATGACTGTTGCCTTATCCAGGATGTATTCCTGCTGGATGCCCAGGGTTCCTGGATCCACCTCGATCCTGACCAGGATAAAGCACTTACTGAAAGTGAGTGACAGGATTTTGTTTATAAAAAGCTGCTAGTAGTGATAAGATTATTTAAGTGCTACAGCAGCATACAAACAATACATAAGTAAAAATACAGGAATAAAATAATTAAGATAAGGATATAAATAATGTAATATTTAAAAAAGTCGTGCAGATATAATTACGTACCTGTTAACAGAGCCTGAGGAACTACAACCCCGATTCCAAAAAAGTTGGGACAAATTGTAAATAAAAACGGAATGCAATAATTTACAAATCTCAAAAACTGGTATTGTATTCACAATAGAACATAGACAACATATCAAATGTCGAAAGTGAGACATTTTGAAATGTCATGACAGCAACACATCTCAAAAAAGTTGGGACAGAGGCAATAAGAGGCTGGAAAAGTTAAAGGTACAAAAAAGGAACAGCTGGAAGATCAAATTGCAACTCATTAGGTCAATTGGCAATAGGTCATTAACATGACTGGGTATAAAAAGAGCATCTTGGAGTGGCAGCGGCTCTCAGGAGTAAAGATGGGAAGAGGATCACCAATCCCCCTAATTCTGCGCCGACAAATAGTGGAGCAATATCAGAAAGGAGTTCGACAGTGTAAAATTGCAAAGAGTTTGAACATATCATCATCTACAGTGCATAATATCATCAAAAGATTCAGAGAATCTGGAAGAATCTCTGTGCATAAGGGTCAAGGCCGGAAAACCATACTGGGTGCCCGTGATCTTCGGGCCCTTAGACGGCACTGCATCACATACAGGCATGCTTCTGTATTGGAAATCACAAAATGGGCTCAGGAATATTTCCAGAGAACATTATCTGTGAACACAATTCACCATGCCATCCGCCGTTGCCAGCTAAAACTCTATAGTTCAAAGAAGAAGCCGTATCTAAACATGATCCAGAAGCGCAGACGTCTTCTCTGGGCCAAGACTCATTTAAAATGGACTGTGGCAAAGTGGAAAACTGTTCTGTGGTCAGACGAATCAAAATTTGAAGTTGTTTATGGAAATCAGGGACGCCGTGTCATTTGGACTAAAGAGGAGAAGGACGACCCAAGTTGTTATCAGCGCTCAGTTCAATGCCAAACCACATACTGCATCAATTACAGCATCATGGCTGTGTAGAAGAAGGGTCCGGGTACTGAACTGGCCAGCCTGCAGTCCAGATCTTTCACCCATAGAAAACATTTGGCGCATCATAAAACGGAAGATACGACAAAAAAGACCTAAGACAGTTGAGCAACTAGAATCCTACATTCGACAAGAATGGGTTAACATTCCTATCCCTAAACTTGAGCAACTTGTCTCCTCAGTCCCCAGACGTTTACAGACTGTTGTAAAGAGAAAAGGGGATGTCTCACAGTGGTAAACATGGCCTTGTCCCAACTTTTTTGAGATGTGTTGTTGTCATGAAATTTAAAATCACCTAATTTTTCTCATTAAATGATACATTTTCTCAGTTTAAACATTTGATATGTCATCTATGTTCTATTCTGAATAAAATATGGAATTTTGAAACTTCCACATCATTGCATTCCCTTTTTATTTACAATTTGTACTTTGTCCCAAATTTTTGGAATTGGGGTTGTATTAGTGCAAGATTAATGGTGCAATTATGCTGATGTGCCGAAAACTGTTGTAATCTTAACTTGGTCTAAGGCTACATCCACACGGCAACGAGATTTTATTTAAAAAAATATCGTGTCCACATGGGCAACGGATCAGTAAAATATCAGGTACATACTGTATGGCAACGCAACGCTTGCTGAAAATGATGCAATACACATGCCACACCTCTACGTGCGCTGTAAGACAGTCCCATCGGAGACACCAGAACAATAGAAGAAGTAGGACACATGCGCATAAACCCCTTCTTCTACCCGGCGTGAAGCACTCACAGGAACAAGCATACAACAACAAGAAGATGGCTGCGACTACGCGAGAAAATCGTGCCTTCTGTGTGTACAAATTAGTTTTATTAGTGTGCATAGTTTTATATAACTTAATTTTCTTATTGTGTGTGAACATTTTGAAAAGCATTTTTATATAATTTATATAACTTTTTATATTGTGTGTGAACATTTTGAAAAGCAGTCTTATCCAATAAAAAAAGAAATTCAAGAAATGGTTCAGTTACTTGTTTATTTAAAAGAAAAGCTGTATACAAAAGTGAATGCAATGCAGTGGTTCATACAAAACAGCGAGAGTGCTGCTTGTTCTAGTCATGTGGTTGTGACATCATCGTAAACAAATCCGTTCTACTCATCCAGACGACTTCGCAATGGCGCCGTTGCCAGATTTTTCCACTCTGGAACCCATTCTCAAAAAATATCATTTTGGGGCACCCAAAACAGCGGTTCCGTGTGGACGCCAGGCCGAAATGATAAACAATTTTATCAGATTCACCTGAATCCGTTGCCGTGTGGACAGGGCCTAAGCCTAGTAGTACCAGGTAGATAAAGAAGAAGAAGCCTTTATTTGTCACATGCACATTCAAATTAATCCGCTGCATTTAATCCATCTGGGGCAGTGGACATACGCATGCACACACACATACATACCCAAAGCAGTGAGCAGCTATGCTACAGCACCCAGGAAGCAGTTGGGTGTTAGGTGCCTTGCGCAAGGACACTTAAGCCCAAGGCCGCCCCATAATTAGCCTAACCTGCATGTCTTTGGGGGAAACCGGAGCACCCAGAGGAAACCCACACAGACACAGGGAGAACATGCAAATTCCACACAGAAAGACCCCGTTGGCTGTGGGGTTCAAACCCTGAACCTTCTTGCTGTGAGACAATAGTGCCAACCACTACACCACTATACGCCGATGCTTGGGAAGGTTAGGTTACAGTAACACTGTTACACTCACTTGTAAGCAGAAGAAACAAGTGTTGTCGTCAAGACCACCTAAACCGAGACCAAGTCATAACCAAGACCAAAGTGTATCAAGACCAAGACTTTCAGGGTTGAGATCAAGTCAAAACCAAGACCAAAGCAGGGTGAGACCGAGTCAAGACCAGGACCAGTCCAGTATTTCGGGAGGGGGGCAGGGAGGGGTGACGGCCGTGAACAGGATGAAAAATTGCAAATTAGCAATGAGTCACATAATTGGTTGCATTTGGAGCAGGAAATTTTACATCCAATCACCGTAACAATGTTAACAAATAATTCAGACAATACACAGGCAATTAGTGAAATTTTCGCAGTTGTGGTCTTGACTGGTCTTGAAATAAAATCCCAATTCCCCTATGTCTGAGACTGAGACAAGACCGAGTAAAAATGCTGTCGATTCTGAGACAAAGCTGAGACCTTCAAAAAGTGGTCTTGAGACCGGTCTCGAAAAAAAAGCCTGGTCTCAAGCAGGCTTGTAGTGCTCGAGTCCAGGACTCGGACTCAAGTCCGACTCGTGCCCTAATTTTAAGGACTCATGACTCAACTTAGACTTGAGCACTGATGACTCAGACTTGGACTCAGGCTTGTGCATTAACTGCATTCGGACTCGTAAATTGTAGACGAGGACTCTCATTTTTTTTCTTTATTTTTTTGTAACATGCCATAATAATTTGGCATAAGATATTTATATCTACATTAATTTTTGTACTAGTTTCGTGTAAGAGTGTCACATCTGCGCGCCTTTGCTCATGCATCAGATAGACTCCCGGGCGTACTCCGGACAGCGCACTCGCCAAGCGGACTCTCACGCACGCATGCTGTAAACAACTCCCACATGCACAGGATTAAGGCGCAATCAGCGCGCCAATATAAAAACTGAAAACACACTTACTTTGCGAAGTATTGAGTTGCGTTGCTGACACATTACTGAGCCTTATTTCCTTGTTTGGTTTCCTGATCCCTGATTTCCTGTTTCTCGTCTTTGATTCTGCCGAGTCTACAATAGCCTGTTTGTGCCTTGCTCAACCTATTGCCTGTTTCACCCTTTTACGATTTTGCCTGCCGTTCTGGATTGTTTAGCTGTCTTCACTTGTATTAATAAACACACCTTCTGCACTTACATCCGTCTCCCAACCATCTCTGACAGAACACTTCACTGCAAAAAATGGCCTTTCAAAAATAAGAAATAAAAGATTAAAACAAAGCATATTTGCTTGAATCAGGTGAAAAAAATCTGCCAATGGAACTAGTCAAATTTGACTTGGTAAGATTTCTTAAAGTAAGATGAAAAATCTAACCTGTTTTTAGATGAAATAATTCCAAAATAAGATTGGGGGACTTATGTGAGATCTGATTAAATCAAAATAATCAAAATAGTTCTTATAACAAGATCGTACTTCTTACATTTAGCCATTCAAGTCATTTTTATTTATTTCATTTTAAGGGTATTTCACTTAAATTCATGACAGTCTTAGCAGTAAAAACTGAATTTAAGATAAATATACTAATATTAGGATTGTTAAATTCTACAACTCAGCATTGCTAGCTTAAAAGATTCTCCTTTTGTGACCTGTAATTAGTAAAATACTCTAGATATGAGACCAGAGACTATCTTGAATCAAGTTGACGACACGTATAGCATTGCAACAAGTTTTTTTTTCCCCATTTCAACATTCAAACATTAAAACATCTCTTAAGATTCCACTTCCCCAGGACCTCAGGCACCAAAAAAAAAAAAAATAAAAAGTCTACGCATTTTGACTTACAGTGCTTACACAACGCCAAAGCAACAGTACATTTTGGGGGCACCGACTATTCATGTGTACGAGGGAGGGGTTTACAAGATCAGGCACAAAAAAACAACAAACACTGAACTTAACTCACAGCATTCCAGAAAGACCTCACTAAAACGCCCTCCACTCACTCATAGCCTTTTTGAAGGCACTTGTCTGGTCTAGAGTATATGTTTTGAAATGTCTCATCTCATCTCATTATCTCTAGCCGCTTTATCCTTCTACAGGGTCGCAGGCAAGCTGGAGCCTATCCCAGCTGACTACGGGTGAAAGGCGGGGTACACCCTGGACAAGTCGCCAGGTCATCACAGGGCTGACACATAGACACAGACAACCATTCACACTCACATTCACACCTACGGTCAATTTAGAGTCACCAGTTAACCTAACCTGCATGTCTTTGGACTGTGGGGGAAACCGGAGCACCCGGAGGAAACCCACGCGGACACGGGGAGAACATGCAAACTCCGCACAGAAAGGCCCTCACCGGCCACGGGGCTCGAACCCGGACCTTCTTGCTGTGAGGCAACAGCGCTAACCACCACACCACCATGCCGCCTGTTTTGAAATGTATGAATTGTAATGAAAAATTCAAAGATTTCAGTAAAGTTCATTTATTCCCAAAACAAGCATACTTTGTTTGTTTTTTTCTTGAAACAAGATGAACCGCATTTGACAAATGTCCAAAATGTACTTAATTGTTTAAAAAAAAAAAACCTTGTTTTATTTTCAAAGGTGCTTCAAATAAGACTTTTTCAAGACATTTTGTCTATACAAGATTTTCAAGATGGGCTGTCTAAAAACTAGCCTTTCTAGCTAAATGAGGTTTTGCTTGTTGGGCAATTATGTCTTATAATAAGGGTGGTGGCGGCACGGTGGTGTAGTGGTTAGCGCTGTCGCCTCACAGCAAGAAGGTCCGGGTTCGAGCCCCGGGGCCGGCGAGGGCCTTTCTGTGTGGAGTTTGCATGTTCTTCCCGTGTCCGCGTGGGTTTCCTCCGGGTGCTCCGGTTTCCCCCACAGTCCAAAGACATGCAGGTTAGGTTAACTGGTGACTCTAAATTGACTGTAGGTGTGAATGGTTGTCTGTGTCTATATGTCAGCCCTGTGATGACCTGGCGACTTGTCCAGGGTGTACCCCGCCTTTCACCCGTAGTCAGCTGGGATAGGCTCCAGCTTGCCTGCGACCCTGTAGAAGGATAAAGCGGCTACAGATAATGAGATGAGAATAAGGGTGGCTAGATGTTTTGACTTGAAAATAGACAAATAAACTTCCTAAGATTTTTATTTTTTGCAGTGTTCACACTCCCTGATAAAGAGAATGCACAGTCACCTGTTCATACGTCATGTTCAGGAACAAACTAATGTTAATGGCGCTAAGACAGCCACCGTCAAATGGTGCGGTTGGAGTGTTGGACTTGGATTTGACTCAACATTTTTTTAATTACTTGGACTTGACTCGGACTCGAGGTTTAGTGTCTCGACTACAACACTGGTCTCAAGTACTGCAACACTACAAGAGACAGTCTTTTAAAGAGTTACAAAAGAACATGAGATGTTCTGACCTTAGTGCAGAGCTTCCTTGAAGAGATGTCCATGGAGATTTATTTAGTAAATGCTCAAATTAAATGAACTCAGACCACCAAGTTTGTCTTTTATCGAATCATCCTTTCTGGATTTTGGTTTAATAAAAGTATAAAATGGTAGCATCTATTGGTGAGTACAAATAAATTTGAAATAAAAAGAAAAATTGTAGCTACATGAGCAAAATATCAACGTAAACCCATTCTATATATTGCTAAATACTAAGCAAGGTATATGTAACAGCAAATAAATGTTTGACAGCTGAACTGTCCACAATGAGGCTTTATCTCTAAAGCAATCCTTGCTTATAGTCAGAGCTCTATCGAAGTCCTAATAACATATGGGTTTACTGGATCTTTTATAGTTAAAAGCAAGCTAGCTAAGTCGATAGAAACACACCAGAAACTTTTCAAATCAGACCAGTTTCTCTGAGTTTCATATTCTCGGGTTATTTCTAGCATTTTGATGACGAAGCTACTCTTCTCGAGACCGTTAAAGCGTAGAGCTTGTAGATGGGGAAATTCCCACCTCTGAACTGCTGGTTTCAGAATGACACACAAGCATGGCTGCATGAATAATGCAAAGGTTCAGTAAACACTGAATAGAAATATGTGCTGCTGTATTATAAAACAAGTCCAAATATTAAGTTCAGGCATGTGAGCTGATGCTGCTTTTGAGCAGTCTAATGACTGTAAAGAGAAGGACTTCAGAAAAGAGTTGAATATATTGAATTAGGCTTTTGAACGGTTTTAAGAATCACTGAAACTTACACCGCTCTAAATATCAATACCGCTGCTACCTGATAATATTGTGCAAAAAGTGTGATGCACTAATGTCGCTGGCGTATCATTTTTATGAAATACAAAGGCAGTTTCTGCGCAGCGTTTTATGCTAGCGGTAATTTTGTTTAATCACTGAGCCATGCAACAGATCCTAAACTGTTTTAACCACTTTACCATATGCTCAGTTTGATCTGATTTTCCAAACACAAGCAAAAAAAAAAAAAAAAGGAATTTGCATTTATATTCTGACACCATCGCTCTAATGGTTCTCCACAAGCGCTCCAAATTTCTGTTTCTCTTTGTATAACACCAAAAGCATTTTTTATAATATCTCCCTTTTCAGCTCTCCAAAAGCTTAAGAGCGCTACTCTGCATAAATATCTGCCTCATGAACGAGCCCCATTGTGAGCCTGAAGGAGGTACCTCTTGCTTAATCACACCTTTCATGCTGTCCAGAGGCATGTTCATTAGTGTTCTGAAATGAAACGTGTTAACAGAAAGAGAAGAGTCTGTAGGAGAGCGGGGCCTACTTTGTTACAGCTGGTCTCTTTTCGTGCTAATCAAGTTTGCTCTTTATCATTAATCATGCTGTGAGTGTGAGAAAACAGGTATGGAAATCAAGACTGAACAAGGCCCTCTAACACCTCCACAAGGGCGTACGTGTAGGACAGACGCATCTTCATTTCTCTTCTTCAATTCCTCTTCAACTCTCTCACTTCTTCAAGGGTCTTTTGGGTTTACTGGACCAAACCAAGCTCATATTTATGGAAGAAGAGACTTCATTCAAGTGTTTTTATGTGAAGAGAAAGCTCGGAATTCTTAATCTCGGATTTCTTAACTTGGAATGATAAAACATCCATCCATCCATCCATCCATTATCCATAACCGCTTATCCTGTACAGGGTCACAGATAAGCTGGAGCCTGTCCCAGCTGACTACGGGCGAAAGGCGGGGTACACCCTGGACAAGTCGCCAGGTCATCACAGGGCTGACACATAGACACAGACAACCATTCACACTCACATTCACACCTACGGTCAATTTAGAGTCACCAGTTAACCTAACCTGCATGTCTTTGGACTGTGGGGGAAACCGGAGCACCCGGAGGAAACCCACGTGGACACGGGGAGAACATGCAAACTCCACACAGAAAGGCCCTCATCGGCCAATGGGCTCGAACTCAGGACCTTCTTGCTGTGAGACGACAGTGTTAACCACTACACCATGATAAAACATGGAAATGTGAAAATTTAAACTGGTGTGGGCTTTTTGTTTGCTTGTTTGTTTGTTTTGCATTCATCATCACCTTTCTTTAACTTCATTACTTAATATAAAGTTCTGAAACCTCTAGAACAAACTACAGACTAACTATCAAGAAGACCTGGGATAATTTTGTGTGATCAAACACATTGGTGGGCGGCACGGTGGTGTAGTGGTTAGCGCTGTCGCCTCACAGCAAGAAGGTCCGGGTTCGAGCCCTGTGGCCGGCGAGGGCCTTTCTGTGCGGAGTTTGCATGTTCTCCCCGTGTCCGCGTGGGTTTCCTCCGGGTGCTCCGGTTTCCCCCACAGTCCAAAGACATGCAGGTTAGGTTAACTGGTGACTCTAAATTGACCGTAGGTGTGAATGTGAGTGTGAATGGTTGTCTGTGTCTATGTGTCAGCCCTGTGATGACTTGACGACTTGTCCAGGGTGTACCCCGCCTTTCGCCCGTAGTCAGCTGGGATAGGCTCCAGCTTGCCTGCAACCCTGTAGAACAGGATAAAGCGACTAGAGATAATGAGATGAGATGAGAAACACATTGGTTTCAATATTAAAGCTACTAAGGTATCCTCAGTGATTGGGTGCCCCAGGTGTTGTGGTGTTGACTAGGTGTTGCATTTTCAGTGCTGGCTTTGTCAGAAAGGTCTTTCTAGGACACACTGACTTCAGCTTGTCCTCATTTTTATGAAGCGTTGTAACAAAGTTCACTCAGCAGAAAATAAGTAGATACTGTGATATAATGCTGCCCTCTATGGGTAGCTCCTGAGACGCCTATTTCACTTCATTATGCAGTACTGTACAGTGTAGGACCTGCCAGTGTAAAATACATTTATTGATAACATTCAAATTAATTTATGTTCTTTAGCAAAAAAAATAGTCATGCTTCTAGTGGAAAGATATTGAAGTCAACCTGTTCTATTTCCGTTTTCTGAAAACTCACAGGTCCAACGTCTGATCCTGAGCTCTGGTTACTGTCTTGCATGTTCTCACCATGTCTGTGTGGGCTTCCTGTGGGTGGGTGCTCAAGTTTCCTCCTACCTCCTCAAAAGCAAGTTAGCTGCAAACCTTGTGAAGCTTTATATATTATTTACTTCTTATTTACAGTAATAAGAAGTGGGCGGCACGGTGGTGTAGTGGTTAGCACGGTCACCTCACAGCAAGAAGGTTCCGGGTTCGAACCCAGTGGCCGGCGGGGGAGCCTTTCTGTGTGGAGTTTGCATGTTCTCCCCGTGTCTGCGTGGGTTTCCTCCGGGTGCTCCGGTTTCCCCCACAGTCCAAAGACATGCAGTTAGGTTAACGTGGGGCGGCCTTGGGCTGAGGTGCCCTTGAGCAAGGTACCTGACCCCTGACTGCTCCCCGGGTGCTCTGGTGTGGCTGCCCACTGCTCTGAGTGTGTGTGCATGTGTTCACTGCTTCAGATGGGTTAAATGTAGAGGATGAATTTCACTGTGCTTGAAGTGTGCATGTGACAAATAAAGGTTTCTTCTTCTGTATGGGTGGCACGGTGGTGCAGTGGTGATCACTGTCGCCTCACAGCAAGAAGGTTCTGGGTTTGAGCCCACAGGAGCCGACAGGGGCCTTTCTCTGGAGTTTATATATTCTCCCCGTGTCTGTGTGGGTTTCCTCTGGGTGCTCTGGTTTCCCCCACAGTCCAAAGACATGCCGATTAGGTAAAATACTCAGCCACTGGGGTTGTACAAGCCAGTGCATACGTACTTCATGCAGGTCCCAAGTCTGAATAGACTGGGGAGGGTTGTGTGAGGAAGGGCATCTGGTGTAAAAACACAGGCCAAATCAAATATGAGGAACAGATAGGCTGTGGCAACCCCTAACGGGAGCAGCCAGAAGAAGAAGAAGAAGAAGACTTCTTATTTACTGTATATATTAACTTTCTCCTTGCCCAATCTGGAAGTGTGCACAGAGAGTGTGGGATTTGATTTAAGATATATACAAATTGACAGTTCTTTTACATAAAGGCCTCCCACTTGTTCAAATTTGCCATTAGACTGTTGTGGTGTTCCTATTCATCCTTCTGTTTCAACACTAATTCTGCATGGAGCTGATTTAGTTCAGCACAACACAGCAAGTCCTGCTCATAACACAACAGAATAGCAAAGAAAATGCAACAAACAGTATTTTCGAAACTACATTTAGAACAGAGGACAACAGTCTGAATGTGTCACGTTGTTGCTGTTGTTGCAATTCAATTCGATTTTATTTGTATAGCATTTTTAACAATACAGCAATTTTTCGGCACACTTTTAACTATGCAAAACAGTTTTACAGAAATCTGTATATAGATTTAGATCTCTGTGTTGCAAACCGGAGGGAGCAGTGACAAAGAAAAACTCTCTGAGACGACATGAGGAAGAAACTTTGAGAGGAACCATCTTCTTTTAGGTGATACCGGACAGTGAGGTTGTATTGCAAAGCTGTTCAGTATGAACAAGTGAATAAGTATCTCATCTCATTATCTCTAGCCGCTTTATCCTGTCCTACAGGGTCGCAGGCAAGCTGGAGCCTATCCCAGCTGACTACGGGCGAAAGGCGGGGTACACCCTGGACAAGTCGCCAGGTCATCACAGGGCTGACACATAGACACAGACAACCATTCACACTCACATTCACACCTACGGTCAATTTAGAGTCACCAGTTAACCTAACCTGCATGTCTTTGGACTGTGGGGGAAACCGGAGCACCCGGAGGAAACCCACGCGGACACGGGGAGAACATGCAAACTCCGCACAGAAAGGCCCTCGCCGGCCCCGGGGCTCGAACCCGGACCTTCTTGCTGTGAGGCGACAGCGCTAACCACTACACCACTGTGCTGCCCCTGAACAACCAGTATACTATATAAATGTAATTTAACTAAGTTACTAGGCTCCCATTAGGGGCCACCACAATGGAGCATCCCGATCCACATATTAGATTTGGCATTTTTACACTGGATGCCCTTCCTGACGCAACCCTTTCAGCCCCCTTTGGGGTGTGGTGGTAGGGTTTTGTTTGTTTGTTTGTTTGTTTGTTTGTTTGTTTGTTTGTTTGTTTGGTGAACTTCCCCAAATCCCTGTATTGTAAAATACATTAATTTGTTGGGTTCCATTAGTGGTTCCACTATTGTTTCTGATGGGGTGTTAATTAGAGTAACACACCTGTGGACATTATCGTGCTTGGGATGTCTGGAAAGGGGTAAGCTGGCTTTGTGAATCCCGCATGGACAATATTCATTCATACAGTATGTATTTTTATTCTTCCCAAGATGTGATGTTTATTTTTTGATGTAAGAATGTTTTGACACACATCCGTTGTTTGTATTGGATCAAATATGTTAATTAACGTCGTAAAATTCCGTGTGAAAAGTCGAGTGTTTATCTGAGTAGCCACTTGGCTGGGTGCTAACTGGTGTATTATTTTGTAGGGATGTTAGAATTCTTTCCCCGTCTCCGTGTGTTGATAACCCTGTCATTCATTGTTTTCCAGGTATGTTTGCCTGACTCTTAAGATTTTTCAAATATTTTATTCATTACTGTATGGTTTATTTCATTTATTGTACATTGTAAACTATACTATACGCTCAATATTAAGCGCACGACTATTATAGTCTGTTTGAGCTCACACAGTCTAATGTAGCCTGCAGTATAGTATAGCCTACAGTATGTAATTTTTATTTTTATTTTTAATTTTTCTCATGCTTGGGATGTCTGGAAAGGGAGATGCCAGAATTCTTTCCCCTGTCTCCGTGTGTTGGTAGCCCTGTCATTCATTGTTTTCCAGAATAAATGCTGACAGATCAACTCTTCGCCTCCTGTGCATCATCTATTAGCCACACAGAGACTTTTAGTTATTATTAGAGTCACTGACTGGTTATAGTCGGTGACACACACTATTTTTTACACACCCCAGTATTTTTCACTCAGGCTTAAGTATTCATTTCCCTCTGTAATTGACTTAGTTTCTTTTAAAATCAACATCGACAGCTACACACATCAGAGCGACCTGACAGCCTGCCACTAATCCCTTGCAAAATCCTTTGCCCTGTTGCTGTTTTGGTGTGTCTGGCTAAGTTTTGGCTGAGCTGAAGTCTTAGCTCTAATAGTAACGGTTCGATACGACATCCAAGTATATAGAACACACAGAGTGATCAAGTTGTCGGTAAAGGAATGGACATATGGCTAATCAGTTCACTTTGTAATCAGATAGGAACTGTCAAATCTGTGTAATGCTTCTGTGCTGCAGTGTCATAATTCCCGTATTGTTTGATGCTAAAGAGTTTTGTCTGTATTGTCAGTAATGAAAAAAAACAAACCATGTGATGTGGCCACAGTAGAGGAAAAGACAATATGAAGAAAATACACGAACTTTATTCAGCATTAATATTTCAGCCTTTTATTGTCTGTCTTGATTGATTGAGTCCAAATTGATTACTATTCATTATTCCAGAATAGGCTGTGTTAATACAGAAAAGTAAATGGATAAAAAAGTGTCATAGAGGATGGTTTGATGAGGATGAACCGAGGAGAGAGCTGGATTAGCTGAAAGAAAGAAAGAATGCAACAAGTTGGAGAACCAGTATGATGTTAACAACAACAACAAAAAATGTTGGCAGGCGGCACGGTGGTGTAGTGGTTAGCGCTGTCGCCTCACAGCAAGAAGGTCCGGGTTCGAGCCCCGGGGCCGGCGAGGGCCTTTCTGTGTGGAGTTTGCATGTTCTCCCCGTGTCCGCGTGGGTTTCCTCCGGGTGCTCCGGTTTCCCCCACAGTCCAAAGACATGCAGGTTAGGCTAACTGGTGACTCTAAATTGAGCGTAGGTGTGAATGTGAGTGTGAATGGATGTCTGTGTCTGTGTCAGCCCTGTGATGACCTGGTGACTTGTCCAGGGTGTACCCCGCCTTTCGCCCGTAGTCAGCTGGGATAGACTCCAGCTTGCCTGCGACCCTGTAGAACAGGATAAAGCGACTACAGATAATGAGGTGAGATGAGAAAAAATGTTGGCCATACTGAAGATAGAGAAAAAACCTGAGAGGAGATGAAAGCTGAACACAAAGAAAGAAAGGAGGCATTGAGGTGTGAGCTGAAAAATCTGAGAAAAGTAAGGATGAGCTGCTGGAGGAGGAATATTTAGAACAAATGCAGGATGTGACAAGAAAAAGTGAGACTGTGAGTTAAAAAAAAAAAACGAAGGTGGATGAATTCAGAGAGAGAATTACACATGAAGAGGAAATCCAAGACCTGGACACCAAAGTGTAGTCTGAGAGAGAGCGAGAGACTTCTTTTTTTTTTTTTTTACTTTTATGATCCTTTATTTTTACAAAAGTCGCATTACACAATAAAATCAAGGTGAAAAAATAAAAAATTTAAAAGCATTTTAAATAAATTACGCTAAATATAGCAGTGCACAGTGTAGTGATTCTACTAATGTAGATCTCATGTTAAACAAAGTTCTTCTACTACAGAGCACAGACCCTCCTCACAACACCAAACTGTCTTAAACATTTCCATATCACTCATACTCCTGTAAAAATTCAAATAAATCAAAACTCTGAATTTAATCATTCTGGAGAGAATCCGGGTCACAGCCTGTGTTTTGTGCCGTTTTGTTTTTTTTTCTACTTAAGTGGATTGCCATTTTGGCCTGGCCAAGGATAAAATTAACCAGCTGACACCTGAATTTGTTTCTCCTGATATATTTAAAACCAAAAATACAAATCTGAAAGGTAAAATTCACATTAAATGATCTTAAAATGTTCTGTAACAGGTAAATCAATGACCTGAAGCAATGTAAAAAGGTATGAAAAACAGTTTCTCTCTGTGGAAAGAGAGAGAGAGAGAGAGAGAGAGAGAGAGACAGACATATGATGAATAAAATGGAGCAAGACAAAGAGATGGAAATGCCTTTGGAGGAGAAGAGATTGGAGATAGAATTACAGAGTGAGAATCTCACAGCCCTCAATAGACAAAATGAAAAACAAGGGGAGGTGGAAAATGAAATCAGAGAAACAGATGAGCAGAAGGTCCTGTGTCTGAAAAGAGAAGGGGGGAATATAAAGAACTGGTTAGAAGAAGAAGAGGAAGAATGTGCAATTGCAAAACAGCGGGAAGAGATGGACAGAGAGGCAGACAGAAAGAGGCAGGAGGAAATGAAAAAAACAGGAAGACTTGCAGAGGAAGATGGAGGTAGAGAGACAGATTGAAACAGACAGAGTAAAAATGGAGAAAAAGTCTAAGAGCATACATATGCACAGAAATGGGAAGCAAGAAAAGAGAGCTAGAGTAAAACAATAAACAGAAAGAGACTACGGTAAATGATAAAGAACTACAAAACCAGCATGAGCACAATCGTATTGACTTTTCCTTCATTATTTAAAGGAAAATAAAGTTGTGGCAAAGAATCAAACATTGGAACAAATGGACACTGAACAGCTTGTCACAGTAAGTAACAAAATGGAGACCTTAAGAGAAAACAGAGAAGGAGAATCCAAAGAGCAAGAAAAAGGTTTGTTTCAAACACTTAGTCTATCCACATTCACTGGATATGAGCAATCGCATGCATTGATTAGCTACTCTACTACTAGGATCTCATCTCATCTCATCTCATCTCATTATCTCTAGCCGCTTTATCCTGTTCTACAGGGTCGCAGGCAAGCTGGAGCCTATCCCAGCTGACTACGGGCGAGAGGCGGGGTACACCCTGGACAAGTCGCCAGGTCATCACAGGGCTGACACATAGACACAGACAACCATTCACACTCTCATTCACACCTACGGTCAATTTAGAGTCACCAGTTAAAAGTCTTTGATGGTAAGAACGTATGTTTTTGTTTGTTTTTCAAGAATTATTATTATTTGTTGTGTCTATTGCTACAACCACACCACTAGGTGTCTCCGTGACTTCATCTCATCTCATCTCATCTCATCTCATCTCATTATCTGTAGCCGCTTTATCCTGTTCTACAGGGTCGCAGGCAAGCTGGAGCCTATCCCAGCTGACTACGGGCGAAAGGCGGGGTACACCCTGGACAAGTCGCCAGGTCATCACAGGGCTGACACATAGACACAGACAACCATTCACACTCACATTCACACCTACGGTCAATTTAGAGTCACCAGTTAACCTAACCTGCATGTCTTTGGACTGTGGGGGAAACCGGAGCACCCGGAGGAAACCCACGCGGACACGGGGAGAACATGCAAACTCCGCACAGAAAGGCCCTCGCCGGCCGCGGGGCTCGAACCCGGACCTTCTTGCTGTGAGGCGACAGCGCTAACCCTACACCACCGTGCCGCCCTGTCTCCGTGACCTACCTGTTTTAATTGGTATGTGTATACGGTAGAAGAAGTGTAACCATGCAGTTATGAAGAAGACGTTGTACTGTTAAGATGCCATGCATTGAGTTAGATAAAGATATAAAACGTACACTGGTTTCCTGCTGATTTATTACATTGCAACATATTATTATTATTATTATTATTAAAGCATTTTTCACAAATTGCTACTGTCATTTCGCTGATTGTTTACATTCTAAGTGGAAATGATTTTCTCAGATGTTTTGTATAAAGATTTTATTGATCGAATTTTCAGTACCACGCGCCTCATCAGCTATCAGCTCATGTACGACTCGGTTTCGTGGAATAACTTAAATACAAGGGTAAGTCAAAAAGTTCTAAGACAAATGAAAAAAAATCTTTATTTATGAAAATAACAAAGCTATTTCTCTACATATCCTCCATTTAAGTCTAAACACTTCTGCAAGTGGTGTTTCCATTGTAGAATTCCTTCTTTGTATTCCTTTTTTGAATTCCTTTTGAAATTATGACTTCTTAGAACTTTTTGACTTGCCCTCGTGTGTGTGTGTGTGTGTATACACACACACACAGAGAAAGACATAATGTTAGAGGAAAAGCAAAAGACTGAGAAGCAAACGACCAAAACGACAGTCTTACAGAGCAGCAGGCAGCAAGGAGAAAGCAAAGAACATTTAAAAATATTCTGAAAGAAGGAATAGCAGGAGGACAAAACATAAATCATCCAGATACGTCCAATAATCAGTACAGAGCAGAGAGAGGGATGGAGAAGGGAGAGGGGAGATGTGAGCAGAACGATGATCTGTTTGAAATGTTCAGAGTGTAGGGGGAGGAAAACAAATATGAAGGATTAAAATCAAACAGAAGTTGAGAATGTGATTGAGTGATTAACTGTGAGAAAGAAGAAACAGAAACAAAACTGAGCATCAGATGGAAATAAGGCCCAGCAGTGAGCTTTATATTATTCAAACACAGAAACAGGTGGGAAGGAGAAGAAAACAAGAGAAACCCCAACAGGGGGAAACGGACATTTTGGAGATGTTTAGAGAGATAGAAAAGTAAAAAGTCAACAATAAACTGAAGAGCACTAATAGCTGGCATCAGCGAGAGGACTCTTATCTGTACTGATGTAAAGGTGGTGGAATGAACTTCCCCCGAGTCACTGACTGTCTTCCAGCGAAGACTAAAAAGGCCCCACCTCTTGACTTAGAGGAAGTTTATTGAGTTAGAGCTTGGAAAGGCTGCTATAGGAAACCTTACATTCAAGCATTATGTTTCTATGATTTGAAAACAAAATGAATACTAAGATAATTAAGAAAATGATTCTCAAAATGTGATGGACTCTTTTGTTGTCATTTACATTACAGACATTTAGCAGACGCTCTTATCCAGAGCGACATACAACATACCCAGAGCAACCTGGGGACCAGTAGGGGGTTAGGTGCCTTGCTCAAGGGAACTTCAGCTGTTCCTACTGGTCCAAGAAATCAAACTGGCAACCTTTTGGGCCCAAAACTGCTTCTGTAACCATTAGCCTACGGCTTTTGTTGTTGTTGTTGTTACTATTTGGCAGCTGTTCTTATCTTTATAGTCAGAGATTCAGGTCTAGCTCAGCAACTGATGTAAAGGTGTTGGAATGAACTTCCCTGATTCTCTGACTGTCTTCCAATGAGGACTGAAAAGGAGCCTCTTGACTAATAACACAGCTGTCAAAAGCAAATCTCATCTCATTATCTCTAGCCGCTTTATCCTTCTACAGGGTCGCAGGCAAGCTGGAGCCTATCCCAGCTGACTACGGGCGAAAGGCGGGGTACACCCTGGACAAGTCGCCAGGTCATCACAGGGCTGACACATAGACACAGACAACCATTCACACTCACATTCACACCTACGCTCAATTTAGAGTCACCAGTTAACCTAACCTGCATGTCTTTGGACTGTGGGGGGAAACCGGAGCACCCGGAGGAAACCCACGCGGACACGGGGAGAACATGCAAACTCCACACAGAAAGGCCCTCGCCGGCCCCGGGGCTCGAACCCGGACCTTCTTGCTGTGAGGCGACAGCGCTAACCACTACACCACCGTGCCGCCCAAAAGCAAATGTATAAATAAACAAAACATGATTTGTACTGTGTTTCTGCATTCAGACAAACCTTTTCTCTCTCATCTCATTCTCTCATTATCTCTCGCCGCTTTATCCTTCTACAGGGTCGCAGGCAAGCTGGAGCCTATCCCAGCTGACTACGGGCGAAAGGCGGGGTACACCCTGGACAAGTCGCCAGGTCATCACAGGGCTGACACATAGACACAGACAACCATTCACACTCACATTCACACCTACAGTCAATTTAGAGTCACCAATTAGCCTAACCTGCATGTCTTTGGACTGTGGGGGGAAACCGGAGCACCCAGAGGAAACCCACGCGGACACGGGGAGAACATGCAAACTCCACACAGAAAGGCCCTCGCCGGCCACGGGGCTCGAACCCAGGACCTTCTTGCTGTGAGGCGACAGCGCTAACCACTACACCACCGTGCCGCCCAAAAGCAAATGTATAAATAAACAAAACATGATTTGTACTGTGTTTCTGCATTCAGACAAACCTTTTCTTTCCAACAATATTGAGCTGAAATGTATTCTTAAACCCTGGCCTACTGAGGATATAGATCGTTTGCACATGACGTCACATGTCCCATGACCCTCTCTGATTTAGCTGTGTCCACCATCTTTGTGGAATAACACATGCGTAGCAACAAGTACCTTAATACGAAATGCCACAAATTTGCACAGTTATTGGCTGCTCAAACAATTCTGCTAAGTCTGGAGTCACATTGTTTAGTTTACCCACTGTTAAAATGTGAGAAGGAACCCAAATGGAAGATCTAACCCGTAGACGACAGAGATAGTGGCTTGCAAATCTGAACAGATTGGACATAAAAGAAACCAGCTGCAAATATGTACGAGTATGTGCAGATCATTTCGTAAAGGGTAAGTTTATATTTCTACTGTTTATGTGAACCACAGACAAAATATTTATATAGATGCGACATACTGTAAGTGATATACATGTAAGCACTACTCCAGTTTATATTGTAGTTACAAATGCATAGCACAAAGCTCCAGTAAAATGTAGATAGTTGAGCTCAGTAAAATGTTACCTTAGAAGACGTCAATAATTAGGGCGGCACGGTGGTGTAAGTGGTTAGCACGGTTGCCTCACAGCAAGAAGGTTCTGGGTTCGAACCCAGCGGCCGGCGAGGGCCTTTCTGTGTGGAGTTTGCATGTTCTCCCCGCGTCTGCGTGGGTTTCCTCCGGGTGCTCTGGTTTCCCCCACAGTCCAAAGACATGTGGTGAGGTTAACATGGGACGGCCTTGAGTGAGGCACCGAACTTCCAACTGCTCCCCGGGCGCTATTAGCATGGCTGCCCACTGCTCTGGGTATGTATGTATGTGTGTGTGCTCAGTGCTCATTGCTCACGTGTGTGTGTGTGTTCACTGCTTCAGATGGGTTAAATGCAGAGAGGAAATTTCACAAATGTGTGATGAATAAAGTTGTGCTTTCTTTCTTTGGGGGTTTTTTGGTTTGTGTTTTGTGTAACATTTGCCCACATCAGGAACCTACTAGATCCTTACAGTAAACTTGCGCTAAACTTTTATATGCTTTCATCTGCTTCCCAGTAATGAAATTAGCAGTTAACACCAGGTAATTCATAATGTCTGTGGAATTCACACTCAGCCACATCCGTACATCGTCTTCATGCTCTACAACATTGCTGTACGGATCCACCCCGAGCATTCTTTTATCTTTTCTCTGTACCTGACCTTGTCACTCAATTTGTGATATATTTGCGAAAAACTACAGTTCACTAATGTTCTCTCCTCGGTCGCTATGGATGCTATACCACAAAGATGGCAGATACAACAAAATCAGAGAGCATCATGGGAGATTCGTGACGTAAGTGCAAATGGTCTATACTTTCTGTGAAGATAATAAGGATAAGCGTGTCTGCCTAATATAGGACACAACAAAAAGTAACAGCATCATATTTACATAATCGTTTTCTAGATTCCTTCCTTGTTGGTTTTTGTTTTCAAACCACACAAAAGTAATATTCAAATGTAATGTTTGCCATAGCAGCATTTCCAAGGTTGAGCTCAGCAACTAATAATTAAACTAGATTAAAGTGCATATCACGGGTAAATTCAGGAGCAAGATCAATGTAATTCTCCTATTTTATATTAAACTTTGGTCAAATATCTGTAACATTCTGCATTCTCTGCAATTTTTTTTACCTTGCACAATACCAGAAAAATTCAGTTGAAATCAAGCCATTTGAGGCGAATTGGTCCGCCTCTGAAAAAACTTGGCATTTGGATTTCCCGGCAAACATTGATTTTCGTGACGTCACGTGCGGGACGCCTCCCTCTGAATCCTACGTCAGCGCTGGTTTGTTTATGAGAAAACGACCTGGTGGTTTTCTGCAAATTTCTTCAACGTCACGTAATTATTAAAACGGTTAACAGATGTATCGTAGGAGGGTGTAGCAACACCAATCTTGATGGGATTAGTACTCATCGTTTTCCAAAAGACCAGAGAGAAATGGGAGCGCTTGGTCTACACAGGCTGTGCACTTAAACCGTGCAAAGCTCGCGCAGCCTGTTGGCACTTCCGCAGGTAACGTCACGAATCTGGCTCCAGACTCCCTTGGGATTTTTCCAGACGCTTTTTGTTATTTTATTTTTTTCTGCTGTAGACAGATGGCCTTGTGCAAAATTAGCCTTCTGGATGAGTGTGTAAAGGGACATGCTTTCATATAAAAAAAACCCAAAATTGGAACAGAATATGCCCTTTAATGCATTCAAATCTGCCAAGCCCACACTGACAGTTTTCTGTTTCAATTAACTGTGAGGCTGCGTCATTTCCAACATGTATTTGAAGCTAGAGTGTGTAGGATTTATTTATTTATTTATTTATTTATTTATTTTTAGTAAAATGCTACAGAGATATACTGTATATTATATATGTCAATAATAAAAAGGTTTTTCTATTATTAAAAGCAGCATCACAGTCTGATTTGTGCCCCTACATCAGTTCAGGAAGAGCATGGTGACAGTGACTGAAGTCATACTGATGGTGAAGCACTTATAATTAGTTATAGAGCTGCGCAGTGGAGTGTAGGCTAAATAATATCATTCAGATTGCATTGTAATTTTCAAAATAAATATACAATGCATCTCTCTGAAGGTGCCAATCTGAACCACCAAACAGATGAGAAAATGTGCTTTAATTATAGCTGAATGAAATGTAAAGAGGTACTTTTACTGAGGGAACTGATTGGTTTATTTGAAGTTATATGAAGGGAAGCTATGGCCTAATGATTAGCGAAGCAACTTTGGGATCAAAAGGTCACCAGTTCGATTCCCTGGACCGGCAGTAATGGCTGGAATGCCCTTGAACAAGGCACCTAACCCCCAACTGCTCCCTGGGCTGCTCTGGGTATGTTGTATGTCGCTTTGGATAAGAGTGTCTACTAAATGCCAATAATGTAAGTTTCACAAAATATTGCATGTCTAAATGCCCAATCCTCTTCACACCAACTCAAGGTTTGCCCCTTGATGGCCGAGGCTGGTCCAAGCTGCCAACCAACTCAAAGTAACTCTCTCTCAGCCCCTCCTAGTGCTCTGCTCCAAGATTAAAATCCCTACCAGAGAGCTTGGTTTCCTTACTCACAACATTCCCTGAATTTATAGCGACTCACAAACGAGCAAAAACGTCTCATCTCATCTCATTATCTGTAGCCGCTTTATCCTGTTCTACAGGGTTGCAGGCAAGCTGGAGCCTATCCCAGCTGACTACGGGCGAAAGGCGGGGTACACCCTGGACAAGTCGCCAGGTCATCACAGGGCTGACACATAGACACAGACAACCATTCACACTCACATTCACACCTACGGTCAATTTAGAGTCACCAGTTAACCTAACCTGCATGTCTTTGGACTGTGGGGGAAACCGGAGCACCCGGAGGAAACCCACGCGGACACGGGGAGAACATGCAAACTCTGCACAGAAAGGCCCTCGCCGGCCATGGGGCTCGAACCCGGACCTTCTTGCTGTGAGGCAACAGTGCTAACCACTACACCACCGTGCTGCCCCAGAGCAAAAATGTATTAAGTGAATTTAGCAAAGACTTAAAATGAACATCCATCCATCCATTATCTGTAGCCGCTTATCCTGTTCTACAGGGTCACAGGCAAGCTATTGCCTATCCCAGCTGACTATGGGCGAGAGGCGGGGTACACCCTGGACAAGTCGCCAGGTCATCGCAGGGCTGACAAAATGAACGTCAAAATTTAATTTATTACAAAATGTCCTTCATATAGTTCTTCAAATAACAACCTGGACTGATCATCTTTCATTCATTTTTTTTCATCTTTCATTTATTTGTGCAGCTGATCCTCGTGTTCGTATTTTTGAGTTGGTTCAACATTAGCCTCCACTGTTCCTTGGAAATGACGTAGGTGGAAATGTAAGTAAGAATTTAACTGAAGATGTCAAATTGGAGGAGTACTACTGGATACAGGATAAAGCTTTTGGTTTTACTGGTACTAATGGAAGATGTTTAATGTAAAATGTAAAAAGTAACAAAATTGAAAATACAAGAAATTGTCCATTAGTATGCTCTTAATCATAAAATCAATAATGAACATTTATTTCAGTATAATTTAACACCTTGCTTACAGGTAAAATAAGATGTGATTAAGTGGAAGGATGTCTCGAAGAATGCAAACGGTTAATAACTGTGCAGTGATCTGATAGATGACAGTATATCCTTCACCTCTGTGAAATTAATAATCAGAGAATAAGAAAGACAGACAGAACGTCTTGCGCCAATCAGGGCCTCTTTGTGTTTGAATGAGGCCCATTGGGGAAGGAATCACACTTCTTCATGCTTGCTGTTGGAGCAGTTTCAGTAGACGAGGAGCAATTGTCTCAAAGAGCTTGTTTTATAGCAAGTAATTGGAGTTAAATCTAATAGATAGTTTTCACTGATGTCACGGCATTCCGGGGAACGCCCTCCAGCCGCCATCTTGTGGGGCTAAGAAAACGGACCATCGCTATTACTGGCTATGTTATCTCGGACGAATTTATAAAGTTATATAGTCAGTTTTCTAAAATAAAGATCAATGTCGGCAAAATCAAGCAAACGGAAGTATATGGATACATTGGACGACATCTCACGACAACGGTATGCAGCCAAACTGGCCTTGATTGGGGGAATTGACCCTTACAAAGTGGACAAAGATGCATTTTCAAGTGACTATGCAGGGCTGCCATCCATATCGTACCCTGATATTGTGAACTATTTCGTGAATAGTAAAAGTGCCTACACACTTGACGACCTCAAAACATACAAGTCGCTGGAGTCATACAATTATTTTGTCTGTGGCTGGGTCCGTGAAGTCCACCATATAAAAACAAGTGACAGTCGTGTCCTAATTACAGCCAAGGTATGTAAACATTGGAATTTTAGAGCTCTCAACACTGCATATAAATATGTGTGTGTGTATAATATCGAGTTGATTTAAGACAAATTTTACGTCCATTAGTGGTATTACAGTTAGGCATTCTCCAGAGACTGTTTACACAATGTTTTGGTTTCCAAAAACAAACTTAAACACAATTGATTGTTTATTTAAACAACTTACCACTTATAAAATGATCGGAGCAGACTTTGCTGTGGTTGGCTGATAATCCTTGCGGTTGATTCTCGCAAGCCATAGATTTCTCCTTTGTATGCTGAGTTTCTTTGTTTGCTCGCCTTCGTGCTCCCGTACAGTGGGAATTCCATAAAAGCTCTGCTTGACGTCATCATCTGACCTATTACAACAGCCGTGAATACAACAGGTGTGCACCATTGCTAGCTTTAAATAGACTGCTTGGGTTCTTTTGAAGACTTTGTACTCACGCGTTACAATGTGTGCTCAGTCACCCGTACGGTAAGCTTGACCCACAAGATAGCCACCACTAGGGAATCCCCGACTCTGTGACATCATGTGAAAACTATCTATACATTTCCACAAATAAAGTGTAAGCACAGACTGTGTGTCTATGTATAGAACAATTTCTACTACAAGATATTTGTATAGAGGGTGGCATGGTGGTTCAGTGATTAGCACTGTCACCTCACAGCAAGAAGTTTCTGGGTTTAAACCGTACAGCTGAATGAGGCCTTTCTTTTCAGAGTGTGCATGTTCTCTTCGTGCCTGTATGGGTTTCCTCCAGGTGCTTCGGTTTCCTCCCACAGTCCAAAGACATGCAGATTAGGCCAATTGGTTACTCTAAGGCCCTGTCCACATGGCAACGGATTCAGGTGACTCCGATACAATTGCTTATCATTTAGGCCTGGCGTCCACACGGCACCGGCGTTTTGGGTGCCCAAAACGCAATCTTTTTGAGAACGGGTTCCAGAGTGGAAAGATCTGGCAACATTGCCGTTGTGAAGTCGTCTGGATGAGTAGAACGGATTTGTTTACGATGACATCACAACCACATGACTGAGTGCTTCACGCCGGGTAGAAGTGTAACGAACTCGATGCAAGTTGTCAACAAATCCTATAACTTGGTTCATGAAACGCGCTTACAAAATATTTTCACTGTGAATATTTATTGTGTAATGGTGCAAAGTGAGCGAGAGAGAGACTCTGCCCTTAGGGCAGAGTCAATCCCGCCAGCAAAAATAGGGAAAAAAAGGAGCGATCTCACCTCTTCAGATGTGGGTTTAAGTCCTACAATACATTCCTCAAAAAGGGCGTAGAAGAGCAAATTAATCCATCAACGTGTAGCATTCAATTTATTCCGGACCATTAAATATGCCGCCTTCCGCGTAGAATCATACGTCATCCTCGCCGCCATATTGGAGAGGTCAAAGCGGAGAATAAAGATTCATGTGCTGCGTTTAACTGTACCAACAGGTTTACCGTCCAAACGAGATCATATGGGATTACCTTTCACAGGTGAGAAACAACAAATTAATCCATCAATGTGTATCATTCAATTTATTCCGGACCATTAAAGACGCCGCCTTCCGCGTAGAATCATACGTCATCCTCGCCGCCATTTTGGATAGGTCAAAGTGGAGAATAAAGATTAGCTGCGTTTAACTGTACCAACAGGTTTGCTGTCCAAACGAGATCACATGGGATTACCTTTCACAGGTGAGACTGGAAAAATACTTTTCATTGTATTTGGTCATTATAATGTAATTTTACAAACAGATTTTCCTGACTTTGTGGCTAATATGAAGTCTCGCGCATAATAGTTTATGCGCATGCGTCCTTACTTCTTCTATTGTTCTGGTGTCTCCAAAGGGACCGTCTTACAGCGCCCCTAGAGGTGTGGCATGTGTATTGCATCGTTTTCAGCAAGCGTTGCGTTGCCATATGGACCTGATATAAGGCTACATCCACACGACAACGGCAACGAGATGTTATTTAAAAATATATCGCGTCCAAATGGGCAACAATCAGTAAAATATCAGGTCCATATGGCAACGCAACGCTTGCTGAAAACGATGCAATACACATGCCACACCTCTAGGGGCGCTGTAAGACGGTCCCTTCGGAGACACCAGAACAATAGAAGTAGTAACGACGCATGCGCATAAACTATTATGCGCGAGACTTCATATTAGCCACAAAGTCAGGAAAATCTGTTTGTAAAATTACGTTATAATGACCAAATACAATGAAAAGTATTTTTCCAGTCTCACCTGTGAAAGGTAATCCCATGTGATCTCGTTTGGACAGAAAACCTGTTGGTAATAAAGCTAATCTTTATTCTCCGCTTTGACCTATCCAAAATGGCGGTGAGGATGACGTATGATTCTACGCGGAAGGCGCCGTCTTCAATGGTCCGGAATAAATTGAATGATACACGTTGATGGATTAATTTGTTGTTTCTCACCTGTGAAAGGTAATCCCATATGATCTCGTTTGGACAGTAAACCTGTTGGTACAGTTAAACGCAGCTAATCTTTATTCTCCGCTTTGACCTCTCCAATATGGCGGCGAGGATGACGTATGATTCTACGCGGAAGGCGGCGTCTTTAATGGTCCGGAATAAATTGGATTAATTTGCTCCTCTACGCCCTTTTTGAGGAATGTATTGTCCGACTTAAATCAACATCTGAAGAGGTGAGATCGCTCCTTTTTTCCCCTATTTTTGCTGGCGGGATTGCACCATTACACAATAAATATTCACAGTGAAAATATTTTGTAAGCGCGTTTCATGAACCAAGTTATAGGATTTGTTGACAACTCGCATCGCAATGAGAAGATCATTGGCACTACTGGTGTTAAGAATCAGACCATTTCATAATGAATATTTTGCTGTAGAGCTGCAGTGTTTGTACAATTGCATGTTTTTGCTTCACTATTACTGTCACTATTCTGCTTCTTGCATTACTACTGTGAACTAACACTGAACATAATAATAATAATAATAATATCCAAGCTCGTGTTTCACTCTCACTAGTGCTCTGTAAGGCTTTTTCCTGGTGATATTCGTTACACTTCTACCCGGCATGAAGCACTCACAGTCATGTGGTTGTGACGTCATCGTAAACAAATCCGTTCTACTCATCCAGACGACTTCACAACGGCAACGTTGCCAGATCTTTCCACTCTGGAACCCGTTCTCAAAAAGATTGCGTTTTGGGCACCCAAAACGCCGGTGCCGTGTGGACGCCAGGCCTAAACGATAAGCAATTGTATCGGAGTCACCTGAATCCGTTGCCGTGTGGACAGGGCCCATAAGTGTGAATATGAGTGTGAATGGTTGTTTGTCCCTGTGTTAGCCGTGCGATAGATTGACGACCTGTCCAGGGTGTACCCCACCTCTCATCTAAAATCAGCTGTATAAGCGGCATAGAAAATGGATGGATGGATATTTGCATAGATTGGATAATGGGTTATAGAGTAAGTAATGTCTGCACATCAGAAATGTGTGCGCGCAAAAGTGACCTTGTTTCCCCACACAAAGGCTGAGAAAAAGAAGAAAAGTATTTCTCCCTTTTCCAACGCCTGGATCTTTAAAGCTAGTTTCAGGCCATTTGTGTGGTTTTTGAGATGTAAGTGGGCTGGAAAGTTTGCTGAAAGCTGGAAACCCTGGTTAATGATATTACGTCTTCTTATAGACCCTTTTCAGTCACGTGACTTTTGTAAACGCGACCGCCATTTTGGACATGTAGTGGACTTCGGCTCGAATCGGTTTGAAGGCGACAAATATAAAAGAAAAAGGAGCGAGATGCAGAAAACTGTATTTACTAGTTTACTGTAATTATGATCTGGCAGCTATTTACACCGGATCCAGTGTAAATAGCTGCCGGAGCCAACGTCCGAGCTTGCCGGAGCGTGCCCCGGCCGGCCGTGAGCTAGCGTGCCCCGGCCGGCCGCGAGCTAGCGCGCTCCGGAACCTCGGACGTTGGCTCCGGCAGCTATTTACACTGGATCCGGTGTAAATAGCTGCCAGATCATAATTACAGTAAACTAGAATGGAATGTTAACAGCAATGTAATGCCTTTTCTGGCTAATTTTATTCGTCTTACCTCCAACAAAGTGGTCACTACACAAGCGTTGGTATGCCGCTATCCATCTTCTCCGTCGGTCAGCATCTACTGGGATCCGATAAAATGATAACCCTTGCCTTGTTTGTTGATGGTTACTACATCCAGGTGCACAACAATATAGTGGCATGATGGAAGTCTTGCTGAAAATAAACACTTTCTTTGCTGCCATTCCTCAATGTTGGCTGTGGTAAACTACTGGTAGTACATGTCCAAAATGGTGGCCGCGTTTGTCGTGACGTCACTTGAAAAGGGTCCATACCCCTTTTCCACCAAATCAGTTCCAGGGCTGGTTTGGGGCCAGTGCTGGTTCTGGTTCACAACTCGTTCAACTTGCGAACCAGCTGAGAACCAGTTTGCTTTTCCATAGCTCGGGGTGCTAAGGGGAGCCACGTCATTACGTCGCTGTATACGTCAGTTACGTCGCTGCGTTTGCATAAACCTTGGCGCGAACATCGAAGCAACAACAACATGGAGAAGAAGAAGAAAAACCAGCAACAACAACAGCAACAATAATGGATGACTGCTGCTTTACTGCATCCATGATATCTCGTCGCTTATTTAAAAATGGCGCCCTCTCGCGGTCTTGCTATTGTTGTTGGTCTTAACAACTCCGCCCCCCCCCCCCCCCCCCCCCCACTGACATAAGCAGTTCTTTCCTCTAGCCTAGCAAAGAGCTGGTGCTCGCCTGGAACCGTTTTTTCTGGCCCAGAGACAGTTCTTTGTCAGTGGAAACAGAAAACCCGGTTCCAAACTAAGCACTGGCCCCGAACCAGCCCTGGAACTGATTTGGTGGAAAAGGGTTATGTGTGCATCTTGCTTGAAACACACCTATGGTGTCAAACACAGCAGTTAAAATTGTTCAAAAAAGGTTGCTAGACAGTATGCTGAATGACTGTATTATGTTGATTCTCAATGAGGTAAAATTCCTTAGATAGCAGCTTTCAGCATAGATCAAGTATTATAGCCTGTATATTTAAACTTGTTTGAGTTTATATCATTATTAAGGTCATCCTGACCCACCAAAAGGCTTGAAGGCTGTAACGTGACCAATGACTGTTTATATGAGTAGACAACATGGCATGAAGTCATCTTTATAGTAATGAGCTACAATGCTGTTCAGCAGTAACCAATCTAAATTTAGAAGTGCTCCGTTTTAAAGAATACAAGTGAACATGGTCGTGTACATTTTGGTTCTGTTCAAACCATTCCCAAGTACAATGGAGGAGAAATAAATAATCATGGTAGCAGGTTTCCCCAATATTTATCATGCGTCCCTGTCTGCAACACTATTTACAGGCAACGTTTTCAGTCTAGAATGATTGTTTTTAATTAATTTAATTCATGTTTTTAATTCATTTAATTAATGTTTTAATTCATTGGTTCAAAACAGCACAGATTTGACCAATTACAGTAATTATCCACTAAACCTCGACCAGGACCAGAGTTACGTTGTACTTTAATTAATGAGGGCAATACACAAAGTAACCTTGATGTTAATTAAAGCCGAAGGCTAGTAAATGTGTCCTTTAAACTGCATGTTGAAATTTGGCTCATCACTTAGCATCAATAGAAAAGTCACATCACACAAATGACTTTTAATTAGTTTATGTCACTAGTTTATTTTCTTACCAAACATGTAATCATAATTGTTCATCATTTTCCTTCACTGACTGATTTTTTTGTTTACCCTCATATTTAGATTAGATTAGATTAGATTAGATTAGATTAGATTAGATAGATTTAAAAGATTTCATGAGGTTAACTAATCAGTTGGCACAAAGATACCAGTTGACATGTCTGTTTGCTTCGCAGCTTCTTTAAATAAAGTTTTCACAACATCATTTTTAGCATAGTTGGAGAAAAAAAACGTCTGTTACACGACCATAAAGTGAGTTACAAGGTTATGGAGCCAGTCATACAGTGTTGTGTTTCTTTCCACAATAACAACATTCATATAAAAGGATAAAACAATTCTGAAGTAAAATTATATGATGTCAAAAAAAGCCAAAAATGAATGGAAGTCAGTAGAAGACTAATGCTAGCTGAGCATCTTATGCCCCCATGGTGAGCACGCATTCTGATCGCCAACTTGGCATTGTGGATAACAGTTAAAATAATCATGATTGCATGTTTGGGTAACAATGAAGTGTGCGGGCACAGGGAACACATTTGCTTAATTCATCTCACCATCTCTAGCTGCTTTATCCTGTCCTACAGGGTCGCAGGCAAGCTGGAGCCTATCCCAGCTGACTACGGGCGAAAGGCGGGGTACACCCTGGACAAGTCGCCAGGTCATCACAGGGCTGACACATAGACACAGACAACCATTCACACCTATGGTCAATTTAGAGTCACCAGTTAACCTAACCTGCATGTCTTTGGACTGTGGGGGAAACCGGAGCACCCGGAGGAAACCCACGCAGACATGGGGAGAACATGCAAACTCCACACAGAAAGACCCTCGTCGGCCACGAGGCTCGAACCCGGACCTTCTTGCTGTGAGGTGACAGCGCTAACCACTACACCACCGTGCCGCCCCCATTTGCTTAATTATTTAGCTTATTATTTGCTCATTTTTTCATATGAACATTTGCTCATTTAATTAAAAAAAAAAACACGTGTGGAATCAAAAATGTTATTGTCCAGAAATGTAAAATAGTTTCAATTATTAATTACCACATTATATACAAGTAATGCTTACTGTTGGCATCCATCAGTCGTGTCGACTATGGTATCGCGCTTTGGGTGATACAACGTCGGCTGTAGAGGCCTATTCTTGAGGTACAGTCTCGCCCACAGGTTGTTAGACTGCTCCTTCTGGGCTGCTGCTGCTGTATCCTTCTCCTCTGTCTTCTTTCAGCAGACTGCTGCGCCAGGGTTTCTTCATGCTCTCGAAGGCCTTGTCTGACGTGGTGCTTCCAAGCAATTCTGTCAAGGGCGAGGGTCTCCCATGACTGAAGGTTAAACCCGAGGGCTTTGAGATCATACTTGCAGACGTCTTTGTAATGCAGCTTTGGTCTGGCTGTTGGGCATTTGCTGCTTATCAGTTCTCCATAGAGGAGGTCCTTTGGGATGCGCCCGTCGTCCATAAAAACCAGATGACCAAGCCATCTCATCCTTCGCTGCTTCACAAGGCAGTACATGCTGGAGACTCCTGCCCCTTTCAAGAACCACTTGGTTGCTGACTTTGTCCCTCCAGGTGATCTTGAGGATCCTTCAAAGGCAGCGCATGTGGAAGCTGTTTAGTTGCTTTTCTTGGGCTGCTTTTAGGGTTCACGTCTCACTTCCATATAGGAGAGTACTCATCATGCATGCCCTGTAGATCTGCACCTTCATCTTCTCCATCAGTTTTCTGTTTGTCCGGGCTCTCTTGTTCAGGCGAGACATGGAGGTAGCTGCTTTGCCGATTCGATGGTTCAGTTCGCTCTCCAGGGATAGGTTGTCAGCTATCGTTGACCCCAGGTACCGGTAAGTGAACTCATGGACTACTTCAAGTGCGTGGTCTCCAATGCTGATGTTCAGTGCTGCATCTGCACCTTGTCCCATGACTTGTGTTATCTTGGTGCTGATGGTGAGTCCATATTGCTCGCAGGCTTTGCTGAAGAAGTTCATCATCCCCTGGAGTTTGAGGGCTGATTGAATGGTTATGGCAGCATCGTCGGCAAAGAGAAAGTCTCAGAGGTACCTCTACTTGACTCTAGTCTTGGCCTTTAGACAGGAAAGGGTGAACAAGTTCCCATCTGACCATGTTCTTAAGTACACGCCATCAGTTGAAGAGCCAAAAGCATGGTTGAGAAGCAATGAGAAAAAGATGCCAAAGAGAGTTGGAGCCAGCATGCACCCCTGTTTCACGCTGCTACGGATGATGAAGGGTTCTGAGGTTGAGCCATCAAAGACGATTGTGCCTTTCGTGTTGGTGTGAAACATGATTTCACACCAATGCTTACTGACGATACAATATATTTTAACACTGTATATTTCATTAGTTTTGGGGTAAAAACAAACACCATGTGACTACATCGACTGGATTTAGGAACTACTAATGCCTTTAGCAACTACAGTACGAAACCCTTTAGCAACTACTAATGCCTATATCGAGGATGCACATTGCAAAGATGCTCTGAGCAAAGTTGCTCTTAAAGGTAGACTGCCTTTCAGATTTTTCAAGTGTAAGTCAAGTGTAAATGTAAGTCATAAAAATAATAATTTCCCTGATACCCAATTATTTTTGTTTCGTGGACTGAAAGCTACTGAATTCAAATCACAGACTTCGAGTTTTATTAATAATAAGTTCAGTTTATATAGTGCCTTTCACAAACCCAAGGACGCTTTACACAGGAGTTACCAAAAAAAAAGCCACACTAGGAAGAGTAGAGTGAGGTAAAGAGAAAAGTTTTCAAGTTAGCTTTGAAGGAAAAGAGAGTGGAACAGTCATGAAGCGATTGTGGTAACGAGTTCCAAAGTTTAGGGGCGGCAACACTGAATGATCTGCCACCCATAGATGCCAGTTTAAAACGTGGAACAGTCAGAAGTCCACAGACAGAAGATCTGAGGGAGCGGGAGGAACAGTACTAGAGGTCTGCGCGGGTCGGATTTTTCAGTCCCGCTCCCGCCCGCATTGTGCAGTCCCACTCCCGCCCGCCCGCCCGCCCGCCCGCCCGCAAAGAATTATGATTTTCAGTCCCGCTCCCGCCCGCGCCCATAAAAAAATTATGATTTTCAGTCCCGCCCGCCAGCCAGCCAGCCAGCCAGCCAGCCATATTTTGTCCCGCTCCGGCCCCCGCCCGCAAATCCCGCATGATGCAGACGTTCGCCTTATTTCTCAGGAAAGTTCTTGTCTTGACACAGCGTGATGGTGCCCCGCCCCCTACTTTAAATGGATTTGAGCATAAATATCTACAGCTCACGTTTGTTATTATTTACCTTGTTTCTGAATTCAGCATGTAGTATCTCTAATAATAATAATTACTGCTGTCAAACGATTAAAATATTTAATCACAAATTTTTATCACATAAAAAATCATTGCAATTTCTTGATTAGCATAAAAAAGTGAATGGGCTTGCTTTGTACCAGTGTGCTTTTTTTCTTTTTTTTATTATTACAAAGCAGAGCTAGTAAAAGAAGTGAATTGATTTACTGCTTGCGTTAGTCTACAACTTTAGTCAGAGAGACATGTTACACAGTGCCGGTAGGCTGGACTCAATGCTATCCCAGAAATCCTTCCTGTAATATGCTAATTTGGCCGCCTCTGATTGGACAGCCAAATTTGCATATTACAGGAAGGATTTCTGGGATAGCATTGAGTCAAGCCTACCGTCACTGTGTAACCTGTCTCTCTGGTTAAAGTTGTAGACTAACGCAATAAGTAAATCCACTTACTTGTGGTTTTCTTGTTAGCTGGGTGTGAACTGCGAGTTGTTGGGGTGATCAAAGAATTTCCCCTTAGGGTGATAAATGATAAGTTTATGATGCCATTTCTCACTCAATCAATTTAAGCATCTTAAAATATATTTGTTAATACAAAATAAAATATCCATAACGATTTATGTATGATAGACATTAATAATTTATAAATTTTATTTCAAGCACGTTTTTAGTTAGCGGGACTGCAGCTTATTACCGCTCCCGCCCGCAATGAGCTTTCAAAATTTGTCCCGCGCCGCACTGCTTTGTGGTGGGGGAGTGCAGGGCTCTATAGTCTACAACTTTAATCAGAGAGACAGGTTACACAGTGACGGTAGGCTTGACTCAATGCTATCCCAGAAATCCTTCCTGTAATATGCTAATTTGGCCGCCTCTGATTGGACAGCCAAATTTGCATATTACAGGAAGGATTTCTGGGATAGCATTGAGTCAAGCCTACAGTGACCTGTCTCTCTGATTAAAGTTGTAGACTAACTCAACAAGTAAATCAACTTACTTGTGGTTTTCTTGCTACCTGGGTGTGAACTGCGAGTCATTAGAGTGATCAATGGCAAGTTTAAGATGCCATTTCTCACTCAATCTGGCTATCTGACTTTCTCTGCAGATTTAGGCATCTTAAAATGTTTTTATTAATGCCAAATAAAATATCCAGCACAAATTATATATGATTGACATAAAAATTTATAAATTTTATTTCAAGCACGTTTTTAGTTAGCGGGACTGCAGCTTATCACCGCTCCCACCCGCGCCGCATATGTGCGCTCCCGCCCGCGCGCGCATATGTGCACTTCCGGTCCCGCCCGCGCCCGCAATGAGCTTTCAAAATTTGTCCCGCGCCGCACTGCTTTGCGGCGGGTCCCGCGAGAGTACAGGGCTCTAGACAGTACAAATGAATTAGCTCACAGAGATAGGAAGGGGTGAAACTTGCTCCCCTGTAGGACAGGATAAGCGGCTACAGATAATGGATGGGACTACTTTCACTGATTTTATGAAACCGAAAGGCCGTCTACTTTTAAGACTCCTTCTTACGAATGAGTTCGGGAAAACCACATACAGAGATGACGTTCTTTGCTTAAGAGTGTCTTTAAACTCACTCTTTAGCCCTAAAGTGCAACATTATCGTGAAATCCACCCCTGAAATGTTCAAAATTTGGTGTGCGAACAAGAACTGAAACCGTTCCCTGTTGGTCGAAAAACGTGTCTCTGAAGAGAAGGCAAATCGGTGCACTTCCAACTCTCACGTGTCTCACAAAGCGATCATTGTTTCATTTTAGACCTTAGCAGGTGGCGTCATAATTTGCTAGTCTATGGATAAGATGTTAAAGATTATCACGGAGGTCGTGGAATTTCTCAGTTGTTTTCACAAAAACAGGAGTTTGTTCAGGCGGCACGGTGGTGTAGTGGTTAGCACTGTCGCCTCACAGCAAGAAGGTCCGCGTTCGAGCCCTGTGGCCGGTGAGGGCCTTTCTGTGCGGAGTTTGCATGTTCTCCCTGCATCCACGTGGGTTTCCTTCGGGTGGTCTGGTTTCCCCCAAAGACATGCAGGTGAGGTCAAAGCCTAGGCCACAACCGGACGTATGATTTTTTGGCCGTGCGATTTTTGGCGTTTCCCAAATCGCTGCTTTTTTTTTTGTTCGTGGAGAAAGACGCACGTTGGCCGTAAGTTTGTCTTGCAACCTGAAAAAAACATAAGCGCCCGTAGAGTTTGTTTGACATGACAAAGAACCTCTGCGGCCGGTCTGCGGCCAGTCTACGGCTTGAAAATCAGCACGTCACACGCGCGCCCTCCGTGCGTTTCTCGTGTTTTTTGCATGTAGACCGGCCGTAGGAGCACGTACGGCCGGTTGTGACCTAGGCTTAACTGGTGACTCTAAATTGACCCTAGGTGTGAATGTGAGTGTGAATGGTTGTCATACATGTCAACCTGTACGGAATGTCCGTATTTTATATGGATTTGATTCAATAAATGTAGTATACAGGCATATAAATAAAGTTATACGGATTCTTTAAAAAAACAATATTTATTTAGAGCTATAATCAATTCCCACGATGATAAAAGAGCGCATAACATTTACAAACGTACTGTACACCACAGACAGCCAGTAAAGAGTCTTATGAAATTGCGCATTATCTTGTGGTAGCGAGACTTTGTTCCACTTTTGATCATGCGCACACCGCATTGCGAGAATCCCGCCAACCGTGAAGTCATAGACATATAAACATAGACGCCGCCTTCTGCTTAGAATCATACGTCATCCTTGCCGCCATATTGGATGTGGCAAAGTGGAGATTCCTTAACCGTCTCTGGTATAGCGTCTAGACAGTAGCCGAGAATAAAGATGCCTCATTCATGTGCTGCGTTTAACTGTACCAACAGGTTTACCATCCAAACGAGATCACATGTGATTACCTTTCACAGGTGAGACTGGAAAAATACTTTTCATTGTATTTGGTCATTCTAACGTAATTTTACGAACAGATTTTCCTGACTTTGTGGCTAATATGAAGTCTCGTGCATAATAGCCGCTCGGTGAAACCTGTCTCCAAACAACGAAGTATTTCCTTCGTAACTACGCTGATAACACTTTGTGTTTTTGTCAAACATTGGGGCTTTGTATTCATTCTGAAGGTTTATTGTTATTAATATTGAATAAAAAGTAGGGGCGGCACGGTGGTGTAGTGGTTAGCGCTGTCGCCTCACAGCAAGAAGGTCCTGGGTTCGAGCCCCAGGGTCGGCGAGGGCCTTTCTGTGCGGAGTTTGCATGTTCTCCCCGTGTCCGCGTGGGTTTCCTCCGGGTGCTCCGGTTTCCCCCACAGTCCAAAGACATGCAGGTTAGGTTAACTGGTGACTCTAAATTGACCGTAGGTGTGAGTGTGAATGGTTGTCTGAGTCTATGTGTCAGCCCTGTGATGACCTGGCGACTTGTCCAGGGTGTACCCCGCCTTTCGCCCGTAGTCAGCTGGGATAGGCTCCAGCTTGCCTGCGACCCTGTAGAAGGATAAAGCGGCTAGAGATAACGAGATGAGATCTTATACGGATTTTATAAGGGAAATACGGATTTTGGAGGTTGGTTATACAGGTTTGATTGACCAAAGGTTGACATGTATGGGTTGTCTGTCAGCCCTGTGATGACCTGGCGACTTTCGCCCGTAGTGAGCTGGGATAGGCTCCAGCTTGCCTGCAGAACAGGATCAAAAGGCTAGAGATAATGAGATGAGATGAGATGAGGAGTTTGTTCAGAGTCACTTCTCCCATAGGACTCCATTCAAACAGAGCAGACCCTGGTGTCCCTGTTCGACCCGACAGCAGGGACTCGAACTCAGCAGAGGTCTGTAGTGTACTCCCTTCAAAGCCCCGCCCCGCCCCACTATGAATACATTAACATCTGGGTGTAGGTTACACTCTCTCAGGCTGTGCGGGAGGAGGCGTGGTTTCGGCCCAGTTATAGTAGAGTTAGAGGAAAGACTGGCTTCCTGCTTTACACTGAGTGCACGCGCCTTTTTGCGTCTCCTTCTTCTTCTTCTACATCGTGGTCTCGCGAGCGAGCAAACACCAGTTAATCTGAGCCAGGCGCCTTCGGAACACACGCGTTTATCAAGGTAAGAGATGAATTCATCCGTTTACATGATTTATGGGTTTTATTCAGTACCGGATTTCGTGTTTTTAATAGTTTTTTATTGTTCTTTCAGTTGATCTGCGGTCTCGCGCTGCCGCTACTCATCTCTTGTTCCTGTAGCTCGCGCGCATGGCCGGTGACCATTTTAGGAGCTGATGCAACACGCGCTTCGTCATTACGCAATCTGCTGCCGGAGTTACACACCCTGATACACGGCAGGTCAGTGCACACACACACACACACAGCTGATTGACCCAATAAATGCTGTGTCTTGATGGAATAATTGATTGCACACTTAATCTATGAGATAGAAGATGCTCAGCCTGCTTTATAATTACATACTGTAGATCATGGAGCCCATGCCCAGGTGGGATGTGAACACACTAACTCAGGGGTCACCAAACTTTTTTCTCCGGGGGCCACATTGTCGTTCCTGACTGTGATGGGGGGCCGGGGTCGGGTCAGCTATAGAACATAGAATTGTATGACCCAGACAAATATGACCACCAGCAGGCCTCATTGTGTAGTAGAGATTACTAGCCGGACACAGCCATCCCCACTACTATATCCCCACTGCTATATCCCCACTGCTATATCCACACTACTATATCCACACTACTATACTCTATCCCAGGGGTGGGCAATTATTTTTTCCGTGGGGCCACATGAGAAACAGAAAATTTTGTGGAGGGCCGGACCCAGGCCCGGCGCCATGGGGGGGCGAAAGGGGGCGTCGCCCCCTCGTGGCTACAGCCCCGCCCCCTCAACGGAGACTCAGATCACTTATGCCGCTTTTCCACTACAAACGCGGCTGAGCCGTGCCGTGCTGAGTCGAGCTGAGCGGGGCTGTTGGAGTTGCATTTCGACTACAACCGCGCTGAACCGTGCTGGCTGGAAGTGGGTGGACACATTGGGTGGAGTTAGCGAAAGTGGGTGGACGTCAGGTGATGTCGTTAAGCAGCGCAAACAGTGACATCAGTGATCTTTTAAGCGGTAGTCTCACGACCCGGATAGTAAACAATAAACATGGAGGACATGGAGTCGTTAGTGTTGCTGGTCTTGGTGCTGTGGCTTGTTGTCACCGACAACGTGGACAGATACTGGCAAGAGCGTATAGATGAGGCGAGGCGCATAAGGCTTCAGAAATTCTCGTAATTCGTAATTCTTCTCCTTCCGGGTTTGCGGTGTTTACAGATCCCAGCGTGCTCGCGGGGCGTGTGTGGGCATGTGAGGACACTCCTCCTCACCAATCAGTGCACAGGGGAGTGTCTGCTCACGCCCCCAGCCTCACTCGGCTCGGTTTGGCTCGCTTCAGCCCCACTCCAAAACGGTGTGAGTTTTAGGGGCTAAGCAGGGCTGAAGCAAGCTGAGTCGTGCTGGTTTTTGGTAGTCGAAACGCGAGTCGTGTCGGGCTGAAGTGAGCTGAAGCGAGCTGAAGTGAGCTGAAAAAGGGTAGTGGAGAAGGGCCATTAATTGTTTTCTTATGAAAATATAATGTATTATAGACGTATTAATAATTTGCATTTTCAAATACGAAATATTAAGTTGTTGAGCATTGCACAAAAATACATTTCACATAAATCACTACTGAAACTGGCACGGTAGAACAAATCTGATTGGTTGTTATGATTCTTACGTTGCAATCGTAGAATTCAACTGTATTAAGGTAGGATTATTTAAAAAAGCCTGAATTTAATATTAACCCTGTTTTAGACATATGTATCAATCCTAACTACTGGGGACTAGTTATTGTGGGTGTGTGTGTGAAATGCTGACACAGCCGCGCACACACAGACCTGTGATAAGGACGGGGCGGGGTCGTGCGGGCGGGCAGGCGGGGGTTTTACATGCACACTTACAAGTGCACTGTCTCTGTAATATCCTGTAATATGCAGTCAGTTTACGGGAGTAGTCTTTCCCCCGCCGAATTAAACCAATTCAATCACAATATTGTGAATCCATTTTCTTTCTTTGTAGGCTAAGTTTATCTCCGTTTATGGTGTATGTGTTCATATATGGTCCGCTTTGTGCACAAATAGCGTAAGAATATGTGTCGTTGACGTCACCCCCCATGCAGCGGGGGTGAAAATTCATCACTTCAGAGTGTTTAGTCCCCTACACGCCTAAACTGGGATCGCGGGTTAAGTGGTTCGCGTTGACTCGGTGTGAGTCAGGAAGGCTATTACTGGTGCAGCCGCGGGGTCTGTTGATTTTTTTAAATTATGATTTTGGCCGCCGAGCCAAGTACCTTAGACTTGCATTGACGTTTTGTTTTCATGCCGCGGAGCTATTTGTATGCATTTTAAATGTAAAGGACTTGCCTGTAGGTTTGTGTGTGTGTTATGTTTGGCATCTTTCCGGTTGTACCGCGTGTCTGTGAGAAAATCGGAGGGGAGGGGTAACAGGTGGGCACGGGGGCTGATAAAGCGCAACTGCCCTGGTAATATGTCACATGATTTTCCCGGACTAAAGCAACCTTCGGGGCCGTGGTGGTTTTGTGGTTGGCGCAGTTAATTGTTTGAAACACGTTGTCAGACCGCCATCACTACTACAGACTATATGAAAAATATTTGCCCCCTTGCGATTTCTAATTGCCCCCTTAGTAAACTGTTCCTGGCGCCGGGCCTGGCCGGACCAAAAGGCTGAATTAAATTCTGCATAATATTAATTGTATTTCTTTATATAAAGCAGTAAATAACATTGTTTTTACAAGCTGCTAAGACTGGTAAGAGTACGGAAAAAACGAGGTTGCCTTACAAAAAAATGTCATTTATTCAATCAAATTTCCCAAAACAATGGTTAACAAAATGTGAACGTTTGTACCATTTTTTTCCAGTCACATTCACCCCAAAACACAATAAAGACATCACAATATTGTCTTTCTACTCCACATATCAAGCAAGATACATCATATTATAATAATGATGCCCACATTTGTAGTCTAATCACCTCATTTGGTGTTTTTCAGTTTTTTATTTGTTCAGTGAGAGAAATCTAGTCTCTGTTGGTCTTTAACGAGTGCATCAGAGTCAGGTTGAATGTCTGAGGTGGAGACACAGCTGACAGATGATCATCAGTCGATTCGGTGTAGGAATCAGATCTACAGATCGGCTCGGGCTCCGGCGCCTGCTGGTGACGTCACATTATGTGATTGGCTGGACCGTTTGAAGGATGAAGTACAAGTTTGTGGTTGGTCTGGACAAATTACGGAAGTAGTTATCGCTGGATTAGGTTTTGTGGGATTTCATGTCATGTTCGTGTCGCGCGCATTGCGTTTTTGTTGAACACAACTTCAAAATAAAAGCAATGCACAGTCAGTCCATGCATGAGGTAAAATTAGAAAATATGTTTATTTTGTAATTTCTAATTAACCTTATGCGGGCCGGTCAGAATGAACCAAAGGGCCGGATGCGGGCCGTAAAATGCCCAGGTCTGCTCTATCCTCACTACATCTCTCATTTTCTCTAGCCGCTTTATCCTGTTCTACAGGGTCGCAGGCAAGCTGGAGCCTATCCCAGCTGACTACGGGCGAAAGGCGGGGTACACCCTGGACAAGTCGCCAGGTCATCACAGGGCTGACACATAGACACAGACAACCATTCACACTCACATTCACCCCTACGGTCAATTTATGCCGCTTTTCCACTACCAACGCGTCTGAGTCGGGCTGAGCCGTGCCGTGCTGAGTTGGGCTGAGTCGAGCTGAATGGGGCTGTTGGAGTTGCATTTCGACTACAACCGCGCTGAACTGTGCTGGCTGGAAGTGGGTGGACACATTGGATGGAGTTAGCGAAAGTGGGTGGACGTCACGTGATGTCGTTAGGCGGCGCAAACAGTGACATCAGTGATCTTTTAAGTGGTAGTCTCACGACCCGGATAGTAAACAATAAACATGGAGGACATGGAGTCGTTAGTGTTGCTGGTCTTGGTGCTGTGGCTTGTTGTCACCGACAACGCCAACAGATACTGGCAAGAGCGTATAGATGAGGCGAGGCGCATAAGGCTTCAGAAATTCTCGTAATTCTTCTTCTTCCGGGTTTACGGTGTTTACAGATCCCAGCGTGCTCGCGGGGCGTGTGTGGGCATGTGAGGACACTCCTCCTCACCAATCAGTGCACAGGGGAGTGTCTCCTCACGCCCCTAGCCCCACTCAGCTCGGTTTGGCTTGCTTCAGCCCCACTCCAAAACCGTGCGAGTTTTGGGTGCTGAGTAGGGCTGAAGCGAGCTGAGTCGTGCTGCTCTGAGGTAGTCGAAACGCGAGCCGTATCGGGCTGAAGTGAGCTGAAAAAGGAGTAGTGGAAAAGGGCCAATAGAGTCACCAGTTAACCTAACCTGCATGTCTTTGGACTGTGGGGGAAACCGGAGCACCCGGAGGAAACCCACGTGGACACAGGGAGAACATGCAAACTCCACACAGAAAGGCCCTCGCCGGCCACGGGGCTCGAACCCGGACCTTCTTGCTGTGAGGTGATAGTGCTAACCACTACACCACCATGCTGCCCACTACTATATCCACACTACTATATCAACACTTGATTCCTGGCACATATTTGTTTATCTTTACTAGTGGTTTGCAAAAGTAGTAATCGAGTCTTCACACTTTGTTTTAATTTGAAATACCACAGATATTCCATTTATTTATTTTCTAATAAAAATAACATCAAAGCTGTCAAGGTAAGAAACATCTGCCTAGTTGAGGTGATTGACACTGGCAAAGGTGAGTGGAAAATTATAAATTGTAGGTAGGCCTGTTGATATTATTAATAATATTAATAATAATTGTGTGCAGCACTTAATAAAGGTCAAATAAATAGGCCTATAAAATAAATACATTTAAAAAACAATGAAATTATAATAATATGAGCAATAGATCAATAGATCACAGCAGTTGTGCTGTGTCCTGCACGTCATTGCTCTCATCCATGGCCAAAGCAAAAAACTCGAATTCTGACGCTTTCTCATTCAGCTGGTCATACACGCTGTCCCCCAAATCTTCAGTTCGCCTGGTCATAGTAGGTGCGGAGGGACTCGCCGCGTTGAGCGCATCCTTCTTGTCGGGACACACCTCCTCGGCCACAGCAAGCATGCATACTTTAACAAAGTCCCCATCAGTAAACGGCTTTCCATGGGTAGCTAGTAGGTGAGCTACCTTATAGCTAGCTCGGACAGCAGCCTGGTTGATCTGGGTTTGGCGAAGGAATACATTCTGTTGTGCAGCCAGTCCGCATTTCATCCTCCGAATCCTGTCTTCTCTTATTTGCCCTCACAAACTAGCATACTCTTTGTGGCGGGTTTCGTAGTGACGACGCAGATTATATTCTTTGAAAACCGGCACACTTTCTTTACATACAAGACAAACTGCACGGTCCTTACACTAAACGAAAAAATAATCGGTGTTCCACTGTTCTTTAAAAACTCTGCACTCTCTGTCAGCTTTTCGCTGACCGCTAGCCATTTTGCTGTCCTGAACACTAACAGTTCTCTGTGCGTGCGCTGCCTGTCACTGCTTGATCGCGAGCATATGACGAAAATTCGGAAAATATGAATAGTTCATTTTATAACTAAATATCAATTTTAATTGATAAAATCAACAAAATACAAGATGCAGACATGTTGTTTGCCAAAAAGCAATTTAAAAAAAATAGGCCATGACCACTTTTGGGGATTGTCTCATAGGGCCGGTTCAAGTGGTGGGGGACAGAGGGGCTGTCGGGCCGGTCAAAGGGGGGTGGTGGGCCAGAGTCGGCCCGCGGGCAGTAGTTTGATGACCCCTGCACTAACTCATCATGTACAGCAGGCGATACAAGAACACATGCAAACTGGAAAATACCAAGCTAGTGTGATTAACGCACAAGGCGTGTGTGTGTGGGGGAAACATGAATTTCTGAAATTCAAATCTAATCCACCAGCCTCTATAATCATTTTGGTATATAACACTGACAGAAAGTCCCACATAGGCACAATGCCATGAACAGAAGCAACAAAGGTACAATATAAACGCCAGCTTGGTTTGGTTTATGTGGCCCTCATCTCATCTCATTCTACAGGGTCGCAGGCAAGCTGGAGCCTATCCCAGCTGACTACAGGCGAAAGTCGCTAGGTCATCACAGGGCTGACACATGCCCCTTTTCCACCAAAGCAGTTCCAGGGCTGGTTCGGGGTCAGTCCTTATGCCATGTACACACGTAGCCGGGTATTTTTAAAACCGAACATTTTTCCCCCCTCCGTTTATAAAAATGTTTTATCCACACCACCTCGTCTTCGAAAAAAATCCCTTCCACACATAACCGAACATCTGCGTTTTCAATCACATTCATAAGCATTCCAAACCTGTAGATGGCTATTTCCCCAAATCCTACCCCCTAATCACATCGCCTGTGCTCTTGGAGCAGTAGTTGGGCTTCTAAAATTAAACATGTAAATAGCACCTGCACAATAATTAACGCTTTCAAGGCACTACTCCGATCCATTACTCTTTAGCTAGCCGCACACTATGCCGATTTTCAGCGTACCGAGCCAACTGAAGTCGCGAGTCAGGCGTAAAGACTAGTTTTCGATTGGTACCGACTCATCTCACAGCCGATTCGAAAAACTAATCGGGAGCCAGACTGATCGGCGAGAGTCGCTAGCAATAGCCAATCATATCTTTTGCATATAACACGTGACATCATTAAATACAATTTCTAGCGTGAGAAATACGTGTTGGTAGCACCTAATGCAGGTATATACTGTAATTCCATAGACTGAAGCTTTATCCATAGACACAGTGGGCTGGAAAGCCACTCTGCTCAAGTTGTGTGGCTGAATTCCAAATCGCTTTAACTCCCCTATATAAGTGCACTATTTAAGGTTGGGAATAATAGCTCATGCAGCCTAGATAGTGCGCTACATATTCCGTGTTGTGTCATTTGTAATTCAGCCTGTAGCATCTTCAAGTGTTGGATTTAACAGTAACTATATCCAATAGCTAATCACAAAGCTATTAAGTTGTCACATGTCGCTTCAATCGCGACTGCACTCGTCAACAGTCGGGGGATATGTGCGTGCCCTGTCGGGAGTCGGCTCTGAAATGGGTCGGTTCGGTACCGCGTGGATCGCCGTGGTGTGTGGCTAGCTTAAGTCCATGCTTAATCTGGCTTCTGCAGTAAACAAAGGTCGCACGTTTGACGTCAGGGCAGAGTTGTTGTCATTTTTTTGGCGCAGATTGTGACGTTCTAAAACGCAAACCTCCGGTTATCTCTGTCTACACGAAAAGGCATACACGGAGTTTTCAAAAATCTTCACTTTGCCCGGAGTTTTTTTAAATATTCGTTTTTGATGTGTTTTCATGTGGATGACAGGCCAAAACGTAGAAAAATATCTTCGATTTAGCAGATACCCGGCTACGTGTGGACGGGGTCTCAGTTTGGAACCGGGTTTTCTGTTTCCACTGAACAAAGAACTGGCTCTGGGCCAGAAAAACCGGTTCCAGGCTAGCACCAGCTCTTTGCTGGGCCAGAGGAAAGAACCGCTTGCGGGGGGGGAGTTGTTAAGACCAACAACAATCGCAAGACTGCGAAAGGTCGCCATTTTTAAGCGATGAGAAGCAGCAGCTGTACAAACGGGAAGTCATCCATTATTGTTGTTGTTGCTGCTTCTTCAGTGTTGTTGTTGCTTCGATGTTCGCGCCAAGGTTTATGCAAACGCAGCAACATAACTGACGTATACGGCGATGTAATGACGTGGCTCCCCTTAGCACCGCGAGCTATGGAAAAGCAAACTGGTTCTCAGCTGGCTCGCAAGTTGAACGAGTTGTGAACCAGCACCAGCCCTGGAACTGATTTGGTGGAAAAGGGGTAACATAGACACAGACAACCATTCACACTCACATTCACACCTACGATCAATTTAGAGTGACCAGTTAACCTAACCTGCATGTCTTTGGACTGTGGGGGAAACCGGAGCACCCGGAGGAAACCCACGCGGACACGGGGAGAACATGCAGACTCCGCACAGAAAGGCCCTCGCCGGCCACGGGGCTCGAACCCGGACCTTCTTGCTGTGAGGCGACAGCGCTAACCACTACACCACCGTGCCGCCCTGTTTAGGTATCAGTCTCTGTGATTTTTTTTTTTCCTTTTCTTTGTGTCTTTGGGCAGTTGTATATCTAGAAAAAGGGGCAGCATGATGGTGCAGTTGTCTCACAGTAAGAAGGTTCCGAGTTTGAACCCAGTGGCTGATGGAGGGGCCTTTCTGTGTGGAGTTTGCATGTTCTTCCCGTGTTTGTGTGGGTTTCATTCAGATACTCCGGTTTCCCCAACAGTCCAAAGACATGCAGGTTAGGTTAACTGGTGGCTCTAAATTGACCGTAGGTGTGAATGTGAGTGTGAATGGTTGTTTGTCTCTGTGTGTCAGCCCTGCGATGACCCGGCAACTTGTCCAGGATGTATCCCGCCTCTCACCCATAGTCAGCTGGGATAGGCTCCAGCTTGCCTGTGACCCTGTAGAACAGGATAAGTGGCTACAGATAATGGATGGATGGTGTTTCAGTATCAGTCTCAGTGTGATTTTCTTTTCTTTTCTGTACCAGTCCATTAGTGTCTTTGGGCACCAATACAGTTGTATATCTAGAAAAAGGGGCAGCATGGTGGTGCAGTTGTCTTACAGTAAGAAGGTTCTGAGTTCAAACCCAGTGGCTGATGGAGGGGCCTTTCTGTGTGCAGTTTGCATGTTCTCCTCGTGTCTGCGTGGGTTTCCTTCGGATGCTCTGGTTTCCCCGACAGTCCAAAGACATGCAGGTCAGGTGAACTGGCTACTCTAAATTGCCCATAGTTATGAATGTGTGTGTGTGAGTGCGCAGGAAGGAACTGGCCATCCTACTGCTGCAATTCTGGCCAAGTCAACCAAAACATCGTTCGCCTCAAGCCCGGAGCGGGTTCAACACTGATGACGACGACAATCTAGAAAAAGAAATGTAAAAAAAGGGCTACTTTTACAGTTTACTGTACCGCATATTCAGAAATGTGTCATGCGGTATATGAACCATGAATGAACCACTTCTCTTTTGTAGGTGCAATAGGCTTATCAAATCAGTCTCGTAAAAAGGGATCAATCTCATAAATTCATTAATCATTAATTCAAGTGTCTAATAGTTTATAGCTAAACTATTAAAATCAATGGAATAACTTAGTGATATTGCTATAGTTTAGTGAGTATTGTAGCCCTAATGTAATATGTTTACTCTAGATCTATAACATTCATATAACAACCAAATGGGTGAAGGCAATTAGAATACTTGTTTGGCAGAGGTTGGCATTCAGTGGATGTTGTAGCAATAAACAGGACACAGTTTATTCCAAAGATCCCATTTATTGAAATAGCTGACATGAATTAGCAAACTAATACTGATCAGATATAGCAACAGTGGCAACCAAGGAATAATTCAATATAAATGGTGATACAATGTATACAAATAAGAATCAGTAGTGTATATGATAATTAAGGCACTAATGGTGATCAAAAGTAATAAGCTATATGGGTCCGTCTCAGAAACTGGTCTCTCATTTGGGACATTATGGTCAAAAAATAAATTTTCTAATTTTTTTTTTTTGCATTTACCTAACACTCAATGTTTCTTTTGTCATGTCTCATCTCATCTCATTATCTGTAGCCGCTTTATCCTGTCCTACAGGGTCGCAGGCAAGCTGGAGCCTATCCCAGCTGACTACGGGCGAAAGGCGGGGTACACCCTGGACAAGTTGCCAGGTCATCACAGGGCTGACACATATGCCGCTTTTCCACTACAAACGCGGCTGAGCCGTGCCGTGCTGAGTCGGGCTGAGCGGGGCTGTTGGAGTTGCATTTCGACTACAACCGCGCTGAACCGTGCTGGCTGGAAGTGGGTGGACACATTGGGTGGAGTTAGCGAAAGTGGGTGGACGTCACGTGATGTCGTTAAGCAGCGCAAACAGTGACATCAGTGATCTTTTAAGCGGCAGTCTCACGACCCGAATAGTAAACAATAAACATGGAGTCGTTAGTGTTGCTGGTCTTGGTGCTGTGGCTTGTTGTCACCGACAACGCCAACAGATACTGGCAAGAGCGTATAGATGAGGCGAGGCGCATAAGGCTTCAGAAATTCTCGTAATTCGTAATTCTTCTCCTTCCGGGTTTGCGGTGTTTACAGATCCCAGCGTGCTCGCGGGGCGTGTGTGGGCATGTGAGGACACTCCTCCTAACCAATCAGTGCACAGGGGAGTGTCTGCTCACGCCCCCAGCCTCACTCAGCTCGGTTTGGCTCGCTTCAGCCCCACTCCAAAACGGTGCGAGTTTTAGGGGCTAAGCAGGGATGAAGCGAGCTGAGTCGTGCTGTTTTTTGGTAGTCGAAACGCGAGCCGTGTCGGGCTGAATTGAGCTGAAAAAGGGTAGTGGAAAAGGGCCATTAGACACAGACAACCATTCACACTCTCATTCACACCTACGGTCAATTTAGAGTCACCAGTTAACCTAACCTGCATGTCTTTGGACTGTGGGGGAAACCGGAGCACCCGGAGGAAACCCACGCGGACACGGGAAGAACATGCAAACTCCACACAGAAAGGCCTTCGCCGGCCACGGGGCTCGAACCCGGACCTTCTTGCTGTGAGGCGACAGCGCTAACCACTACACCACCGTGCCCCCCACTTTTATCATGTTTAATAAGAATAAAGATAGCATCTTGCTTTATCTGGTCTCCACTGTGGAAAACTTTTTTGATTACAATTCAAATGCTTTTGTAAAATTGATTTACATATAAAATAACTACATCATGAAGAATTAAAGCCCCTCCTTCACATATGAGTGAAAATATTGAATAAATTTTCTCTTTTTGATTGCTTGGGTTAAAAATGCCAAGTTATGATGACTGAATTGATTCTTCACTTAAATATGAATAATATGATACATTTTGGGTATTTGATATGGCGAAATAGGACACAATGGAAAACTCGAGAACACACCGGAAAGATGAGAATAACGGTGGTGATAAAAGAACAGCGACTGTACCGGCTGAAGGTTGCACGGGTCTCTGCTGCGGTGCGCGAGCAACGGGACATCACTACCGCACCGGACGGAGCGGGGGCAGGGCAAAATGACTGGCCGTAGATTCTATCCAAAAGTTCGATCTAAATTGACCAGGGTTGCAAAATATTGGCCAAAAATATGCAAACACTACGAAATATGAAAGTAAGATGAAAAAGAAACATTCTATTGCCTTATACTGCAAGACTAAAACAAAATAAAACTGTCAAAACTCCCCTTTTCAGTGATAACGTCCGAACAGATTACCCGCGTAACAGAAAGACCGCAAATGGAAGCACGATCGACTTCTAACTGTTGGAGTGGAAAATTCCATTCTACACATGCAAATTGTTAATGTGTGTCCTTCCCCGCACACAAATAACACGCTACGGTAAAAAATAGACCACAACTCATTTTATAGCTCAGAAATTCATTCAAGACCAGCTACCATCGTAACATATTCTGTAAGAAACATATTCTATACCTAACATTCAGCTTTCGTTTTAAAAAACAAAATCGCAGATTTATAACTAAATGTTTATATGGCATAGTGATTTTAAGTTACTATTTTTGGTGAGGTAGTGACCTCGACCCTGAGGCTTTCCGTTTAGCTCAAAACACACGATCGTATATTTCGGGTATGCGGAGAATGGAGTTACAACGGTGATCAAATATTTTGCATGATGTTTTATTACGGTTATGATTATTCTGTGAGCGCACCAATCCTTAGGTGTATAAAGTTACAACTTAAAATACAATTAGTGATAACTGTAGACTTTTCAGTGGACTACAACCTTTTTACGGAAATGCGATGTCGTCAACCATTTGTCATGTCCCAGATCAAGCCGTCATTTTTCCACAAATTTGCAGAATTTTTGCCAAATTCTGAATAGAGTATTCACATCAAAGATTTAATTTTATCTGTATTATTTCTTTCATAATTTTATTTCAAATTAAAACCAACATCACCATTCAAAACCGTATAGTTTATTGACTGTGAGTATATTTAGTGGGGTACCCCCACAGTACCCAGTTTCTAATACCCCTTTTCCACCAAATCAGTTCCAGGGCTGGTTCGGGGCCAGTGCTGGTGCTGGTTCACAACTCGTTCAACTTGCGAGCCAGCTGAGAACCAGTTTGCTTTTCCATAGCTCACGGTGCTAAGAGAAGACACGTCATTACGTCGCTGTATACGTCAGTTACGTCGTTGTATACGTCATTACGTCGCTGTATACGTCAGTTACGTCGCTACGTTTGCATAAACCTTGGCGCAAATATCGAAGCAAAAACAACGCGGAAGAAGCAGCAGCAGCAATAACAACAATAATAATAATGGATGACTTAGCGTTTGTACAGCTGCTGCTTCTCGTCGCTTAAAAATGGCGATCTTTCGCGGTCTTGTTATTGTTGTCGGTCTTAATAACTCCGCCCTCCCCCGCTGACGTAAGCGGTTCTTTCCTCTGGCCCAGCAGAGAGTTGGTGCTAGCCTGGAACCGGTTTTTCTGGCCCCAGAGCCAGTTCTTTGTCAGTAGAAACAGAAAACCCGGTTCCAAACTAAGCACTGACCCCGAACCAGCCCTGGAACTGCTTTGGTGGAAAAGGGGCAAAAGACAGACCCATATACAAGTTTACAGTATAGGGGCGAGTGGATGTTAAAATGTAATCGGGAAATCACGTTTGTGTGTGTGTGTGTGTGTGTGTGGAATGTGAATGGAATGCGCGAGCCTTGTGCCAGCCCAGAGGGAGATCGCGCGAAAGAGGAGAAACAAAGGAACTGTAGTTTAAACTAGTCTCGGCTAGGCCTTAAACCCAATTTCTACTCAACCTTAGCTACTCCTGAAATCCCAATGTTGAGAAGTGTAGTACGATGGAGGGAGTTAATAAGAGAGAGAGAACGCATGCACAATCTAAATACAGATAGTGAAGTAAATCAAACAACACGCGGTCTAAGACCGACTTTCATGTGAATCAAAATGCGTACATTTAAACCATGAATGAATTCAAATAAACAACACTCTTCACATTAACTAGCCACAACTAAGACTAACAATTGCCCAGATGCCAGCCTTACTTGAGATCACTCTTGTTTGGTCCAGATCCGATGATCTGGAAGGAATCTTGTTTATAGTTCGCCCACGTTGAGAAAGGGAAAAGGGATCCGGTCGCCTTTTCTCTTTGAAATACTGCGTGGGCTGCAGTAACTAACCGGTTCAGTTATTATTACAACTCAGCGAAGGTCAAATACATTGAACTTTGACTAAAGGTCTGGTATCGATGGCTCGTTCTTTGTTTGTCCTTCTGTAGCACCGATGCATCGGCTTCTCTTTCACGCGTGGAATCCACCGCCAGAGAGAAAGAATTTCGATTTCGCCACAGGTTTAAAGCACAGTCATGATGTCACTGTATTTGGTATCTGGTATCATCTCTGTATCCGATACCATTACAGGGAGTCAGAAGAATGGTCGGAGATAGAACATGGCATCGAGTACAGGGATTGGTGTGTTCAATGCTGTACAGTGAAAGGGAGAAGATGGTTCATAAATGGTTACTATGGCTACGGGCATGGCAATCCTTCCCTACACTTTGTATCCATGAGTAGGTTAGGTTAAAGTGCATATCCTGGACCAATTTCGTGGGGTTTTTTTTTATATGAAAGAATGTCCCTTTACACACTCATTCAGAAGGGTAATTTTGCACAAGGCCATCTGTCTACAGCAGAAAAAAATAAAATAACAAAACGCGTCTGGAAAAATCCCAAGGGAGTCTGGAGCCAGAGTCGTGATGTCACGTGCGGATCCGCTAGCAGGCTGCGCGAGCTTGCATGGATTCAATGCACAGTCTGTGTAGACCAAATTTAGCAGCTAGCAATTTTGCATTGAAATATCGAATTGTCGCCTGAGTTTCTAAACCCATGGATTCATGTATCAATGCTCATCTATCTATTGTTACATAAATCATATTTTTTCTAATCTCTATTATGTATTTATATATTTCTTCATTTAGAAGAGTACTGGCTACTGTAGGAGAAAGATTTCATAAGCTACACACATGGAATCGGCTAAGCAGGGTTGTATATACATTTAATGTGTTTGACCGGTCCCAAGATCTCAAGCCCTGACACGCATATCCCTTGATGCATGTGAAGTAAAATGTAAAGAAAATGTGACCTTGGGCGCTGTGTGAGACGGCTGCCTCTCCAGTAGCTCTGTAGTTTTTAGCTCTTTAAACCTCTTTTTTCCACCTTTTTACTTTTCTGCTCTTCTTACGAAGACATAGTGTGTTTTTCTTCATATCCCATGGATATTTTTAACTTTAACACGCAACCAGGAGCCAGTTTTCTCGCTTATTCAAGAGAGGAGCTGCTGGCCCTGAAAACAATGGGACGAGCCGGGATACGGCACCCCATCCAGGCCGAGCTGAGGAGGAAACCCAGGGGCTGCAAAGCCGGGGCTAAGCTAAAGGCTAGGCTACTGGCGCTACAAACCATCCATTCCCTCCATTATCATGGGGAATTTGAACTCACTGCCGAATAAGGTCGACGAGCTAGCCACACTGAACAACCAGCGGATTTACCGGGAGAGCAGCTTATTTATTTTTAGGGAGACATGGCTAACACACCTTGTACCGGATGCTAACGTGGACTGCTAGCATCACCATCTGTGTTTACATCCCTCCGAGGGCAAACGCAGCCACTGCGTGTAAGGGGATTCACTCTGTCACAGCAAGGCTACTTGGATACTTTGGCTGCTTTTTATCAGGCTGTGGACGATATCTTTTTAATTTCCCTGAGGGAACCCTCCCAAAGGGATCGATAAAGTTCTATCTAATCTAATCTAAGTGTATTATTGCCCAGCGCTTTCGTGTGGTTTACTTTTGTGTGTGTCAATAGATAACATTATTTGTGTACCACACAAATATAGGAACACCTAATTTAGAGTATAGTCTCTCTTATTTCTTACCCTGGCAACAGTCAACTTGTGAATGGCCGATTTTGTTGGTCCTCGGCTCTGTTGGTCATCGGCTGCTTCCGGGTGCCTCGCACGAAGTGCTCCCATTTCTCTCTCATTGTCCGGTCTTTTGGAAAACCAACGCTGACGTAGGATTCAGAAGGAGGTGTCCCGCAAGTGACGTCACGAAAATCAACGTTTGCCGGGAAATTCAAATGCCAAGTTTTTTCAGAGGCGGACCAATTTACCTCAAATGGCTTGATTTCAACTGAATATTTCTGGTATTGCACAAGGTAAAAAAAAAAAATTGCACAAAATGCAAAATGTGATAGATATTTGACCAAAGTTTAATATAAAATAGGAGAATTACATTGATCTTGGGCGGCACGGTGGTGTAGTGGTTAGCGCTGTCGCCTCACAGCAAGAAGGTCCTGGGTTCGAGCCTCGGGGCCGGCGAGGGCCTTTCTGTGCGGAGTTTGCATGTTCTCCCCGTGTCCGCGTGGGTTTCCTCCGGGTGCTCCGGTTTCCCCCACAGTCCAAAGACATGCAGGTTAGGTTAACTGGTGACTCTAAATTGAGCGTAGGTGTGAATGTGAGTGTGAATGGTTGTCTGTGTCTATGTGTCAGCCCTGTGATGACCTGGCGACTTGTCCAGGGTGTACCCTGCCTTTCGCCCGTAGTCAGCTGGGATAGGCTCCAGCTTGCCTGCGACCCTGTAGAAGGATAAAGCGGCTAGAGATAATGAGATGAGATGAGACATTGATCTTGCTCCTGAATTTACCCATGATATGCCCTTTAAGGTTTGGGTTAGTTCCTTCACATAGTTCCAGCGGTACAGTAAAGTGTAAATTCCCCCCAGAAAGTTTTGGAGATTTCTTTTGATAGTTCATTCCTTTTTTGAAAGCAATAAAAATAATTTTGATTTTGATGAGTCATCCTGTACTAGTCTTGGGTTTGTCCATTTAAACCTGCCAAGTGTTTCAGCATGTCTGTTTAAAAAGGAAACACATTCACATACAGAACCATGGCTCTTAAAAGCCATTTCACATACTTGCCAACTTTTCCGATTCACATGGTAGTCTGCCTACCGCTTTTGACAGGTGAATATCACCTACCACTTTTAGTTCTAAAAAATACCGCATTACAAAATAATCCACGAACACTTGTTAGATTTCCTCTTCTGATCTTGCTTCACCTGTTTTCAGCACGGGATACAAGAATATAGCGTCAAATATGGCGCGATAATGATGTGAATCTATATTGTATCACTTTATCGTACCATTCCATTGGTTCTCGTTATGGTTCTAGCCAATCGGCAGTGAGGTCACATATTACAATAAATTGTGCCAGTATTTGTAAAAACCAAACACGTCCAATTTCCTGATCAGTTTTCTTCAAATATGGCACTCAGCGTGCAGGAGAACGCACCATTTTACACTTTTTCTCAAAATTTTCCAGGGAAGCATTCTCCTTGAAGGAATGCAAGCTGATCATCTGATCTACCACTTTTCATTGTCTAGGGTTGGCAAGTGTTCATGTCAGTTATGTTGAGACACAAGTCTCACATGTTTGTCAATAGCTGTGTTTACTGTCATCACATTTTAATTTTATGTGCCAGTCCATTGTTAGAATTAACTGAGAAATCTTTAAAGCCTAAAAGAGTACACTGTGGTACAAGGTTCTGTTCTGGGTCGGGTATTGTTCTCCCTTCATATCCAGCCCGGGGACATAATGCTGGTTTTCACCTCTTTGCTCAGGTAATAGCATAATAATGCTGTTTCTGTGTCTTCTGTGCTGTTGTATCTATCATTTTCTCTTGGATGAATAGAATCTTTTTCTCCTAAAGTCTGTTTAAAAACCGCTGTACTAATGTTGGTCTGCCCACAGTAATTGGGCAATTCTTCAGCAGAGAGGCCAGGATTATGAAGTTATTCAGATTGCCTTAACTTGTCAGCTCAGTGATATTGCTAAAGTATGCAATCCAAGGCAAAATGTACTGAAAACCATATTTAAAAATCATCACCCCAGTTAGAGCAACGTTGCTTCAGAGAAATCTTGGTGTGAATTTTAGGAAATGAAAGTTGTTTTTTTTCTGACGTAATTCTGTTGCTGACTTTTCTTTCCTCATAAAAGATTTTGTGTCCAGAGTTAAACATAGCCAATTTTTCTATGCTTTTTAGGGTCAGAAGATACCCCATACAGTGTGAAATTTTTTATTTAATACCATTATCTTGAGTACTGCACCTAAAAAAGTTGTTGTGAATGTAATTTTGGTCCTGAAATTAGGCTGATGATACATCAGCCTAATTGGGTAGTAACACCCTAACCCCAGTGTTAAGTTATAATTAAACTAATTATTGTATTATTTGAGAAACCTCTAGCTAAAGTAAGACCGATATATCAGTATAATTACTATGCTAATACATCCTCCTGGGAACCAGGCCATCCTTAAAAAAAATCCGTTTCCTGTCCACCGGGTGAGCAAAAAAATTTTCAGTCGGGAGGGAGGGATTTTTTTTTTTTTTTTATATATGGATGGATAAGAAATCGCAATGCTGTTTGATTTTTCTTTCAGTACTTTTTTATTACAAAAGCAGACACATTTAATAAAATATGACGGTTTAATCAACTGAAACTTGTACAAAAACTTTAAGTTAGCATTTTAAATGCTGACTGCAACATTTTCAAAACTTTTACAAAGGTACTTAAAATGTCCGACACACGGACTTTTTGTAGTTCTAAATCGAGCGTTAGGCCTAGTTCGGATGAAATTACACTATTAAAATGATCACTGAATGATTTGTTTTTCTGAATCTTTACTATTTTGTTGTTCGCTAGAATACCATTTTGCGATTTCACACTTAAGCAAATGTTTGAAAACTCCGGATCTCTTTCCTTCATGGTGGCTGCCATTTTTTTGTGCCGCATGGCGCATGCGCAGAGCTGATTCAGTTCAGAGTGCGCGCGCTCTCGGCGGAGGCAGTAGTGTGTCGGAGGGAACAGAAGCAGAGATAACGCTTATTTTGTCTCCGGTAAACCAGTCTTCTCTCGTTCAATTACGTGCTGGCATCAAAAGACACCGTTGGTTGTAAATGAAACCAAACTGAGTCGTTGGAGTGTATTTTCATACACAAATGGAGAAATGTTCGCTGAGTGTTTAATTGTGTAGCCCCACTGCAGACCGTTGTCGTTGTTAATTCATAGCATGCTCAGCTGCGTGAATGTGTCATGCACCGAAAATAAGAGATTTACAAGCCAGGAACGCCTCATGATGCAATACGCAAGAAAAGAAAGAAGATTTACTGCCATTTTACTTTGTATTTGAGTAAAGTGAATAAATTAATGGTCTGTGGAAAATACATTTAATCCTGGGAACTGCGTGCACAGGAGTTTTTGTGTTTACTCCCCCCCCGGCTGGCTACTTATTTGTCATGGCTGGCTAGTATGAGCCTTAGTGGAAAGCCCTGGGAATGCGTAAATGTCAAGTTCGATTTTAGATTTACGAACCCCCAAAAAATGTCGAAAAACCAGCATTAAAAAAAAAATTTCAACCGCACAAACGGCACTCACCCGGCCGGTGGACTGGAAACGGAACATTTTTAGGACTTCCTAAAGTGAATGACGCATGAAATGGAATGACGAATGACAGGTAGTAAATTTGAACAATAAATGGTCCCTTGTCATTCAGATTCTTACAAATGGAATAACGATTGAAATCTTTAGTTTTAGACCTCCCTAGGATAAGATAAGTGGGTGCTTGGTGGGACATCAGCTTTTACAAATGGAATGACAGGGTTTCTATATGTATTGACTTACTTTGAGCTAATGTTGTCAGTGATATCACCTTTTACAAATGGAATGATAAGGTTTCTAGGTGGAATGACATACTTTGAGGCAATGTTATCAGTGATATCAAATTAACAAATGGAATGACATTGTTTCTAGGGTTAGGGTTAGGTTATAGGTGATATCACTGATAACATTGCCTCAAAGTATGTCATTCCACCTAAAAACACTGTCATTCCATTTGTAAAAGGGGATATCACTGATAACATTAGCTTAAAGTATGTCATTCCACCTAAAAACACTGTCATTCCATTTGTAAAAGGGGATATCACTGATAACATTAGCTTAAAGTATGTCATTCCACCTGGAAACGCTGTTATTCCATTTGTAAAAGGTGATATCACTGATAACATAACCTAAAAGTATGTCATTCCACTTAGAAACAGTGTCATTCCATTTCATGAGCTGAAAGCATGTCATTCCACCTACATTTCACTTGTTATTCCATTTATAAGAATCTGAATGACAAGGGACCAGCAACCCTCCTAGTCACATGATATATCATTGGAAAGCTCAGGATGTACTCAGTTCAGATAAGAGCATATTTCATTATGGAAGTACGGTGGACTGTTCCTTTAAGTACATTTTCACACATGATGCATGTTTCCCAATTGTGACTGTATACATGTGTGGACTGACCTGAGCCTACTTTACTTTGTGTTACTTTAGGCAATTTGGTTTGTGGAACATAAAAATTGTCATCTTGAAGCAACTGTTAGAAGCATGACCAAAAGGTGGCAGCAAAAAAAAAAAAGGAAGATTTTTTTTCAACTAGTCGTTCTTTTTTTTTTTAATTACAAAAAAACCCCATGCTGTTCTGTTTGAGAGAAAGTGGCTGTGACCTTCATATCCGCTCTGCCAAACGGTGTTTTACACTGAAAGGTTGTGTAGCCGCGGTGTCATGACATTTGTCAATTAGGCCAGTGTGTTCTGAGTTTGTGTTCTCAGTGTTATTTCAGCTATGTGATTGAGGGGTGGTGTTTTGACTTGTCATGTGCCCTTCAATATTCAATATTAGCGTCATGACACAGTAGCTGTGTGTTTTGAATCCCAGTAGCTTGGTAATTTTAGCCCATTATAATCCTACCCATGATGAGTAATGTCAATTTTGCCATCTGACTTTGAGTAAACTAAATGTGTGCTTCGGTTTTCTAAAACTTGATTTTATACAGTAACTCTTTATTTATCTTTAAGAAATAATCAGGTTGTGGCTCGTGACTATGGGTTCTGCTTATCACAGTATTGCTATAACTCCTGACAGCTCTGTCTTTCTGAGAAGGCACATTTTTAAGGTTTCTTGTTTATTTTGAACAAATTTGAAAGAATCATATGTGTTCTCATAATCCTGTAAAGATAACTGCTCCACATTAACAAGATAAGTTTATCAGGTGTGTTTTATTTATATATATATCTCCTCCTGAGAACCAACCCATAGACTTGTGTCCTCTGTAGTTGACATTTGTTTTACGTACACACCCTCTTACCCTTTCAAGCTATTCACTTGAATCCTGGTGTCTTGTAAAGATATATATATATATATATATATATATATATATATATATATATATATATATATATATATATATATCTGATGTCCTCACCCATGCCTGCATTCCACGTTACTGTTCCTAACTTGTTCATGATAAACTTCTGTGCTGTGTCCCAACCCTGCCCACATTTTATAATTTTTTTTTTTTAATTTAATTGCTTCTGGAAAAGTAACAAGTGACATTCCATTGCATTTAATGCAAAGTTATTTTGCATTTCACCATTGATTAGTGGAAGACCAGAATATCACGCTATTCTTGTCACGCTTAAAACATCAAAGACTATATTACATTTTGTTCATGTAATGGAAAATGTGTGTTGTGCAACAGCATGCTCCACGCCAACACCTGGTTTTTCATACTGATTTCCATTGACGTCTGAAAAGGTCCCCGATAGATGGCTGTTAAAGAGGATTTTTGTGTGCTGCAGTGATAACCTCACACGTCCTTCTTTCTGAATGTTCCCTTTTTCTTGTATAAGGACATTGTATGTGCAACTGGTCTTTTTTATATATGGTTGGAAAATACAACCTCGGAAAAAGTTGAGACGGTACGCTGAAATTGAAATTAAATCTAAAAACAATGATTTGTAAATAATCTTTGACCTGTATTGCACTCAAAACAATACAACAGCACATTATTTGATGTTTTACCTCATTAATTATTTTTTCCCCCTAAAATAAACGCATTTCAATTTTGATTCTTGAAACACGTTTGCAGAGATGCCTACTAGTACGGATTGGCCGTATTTTGTACGGAAAAGTTACGTAAATACGATGTTACGGCAAACAGTGTTATTCTGTACGGAATTATTATAAAGTCTTAAAAAATTCCAGTGAGTTGTTTTTAAATGTCCAAGCGACTTTTTCAATCCATGCGCGATTCACGGCTATTTATTTTTACGACAACCGCACATGCTGTGTGTGACACGCGCAGATACCGCACATTTGTTCGTGCTATTTTCACTTGACATCACACACGCATGGTGCTGCTTCTCAATAGTGGAAATGAAACGCTCAGTATCGGGACAAGTGAAACACAGGTCTCCGGTGTTCCTCCCACGATATACGGTAGAATGGCCGTGCATTACACCCAGTCAAAAGGGCAATGGATACGCACACTGCAAACTGTGTAGAACTGACATTAACCTCACTCATGGTGGTCGCGATGACCTGCACACAGCATGTCAACTCCAAAAAACATATGGAGTATGCTGAAATGGCGAGTCAGGCGGAAAGTAAATCTGGGGGTATCCAGCAGTTTTTTACGAAATCTGTGGATGAAAAGACACAGAATGTGACACGTGCGTAAAGCATTTACGACTTTGTAATGTTGCCATTCCTTTTCACAACACTTAAAGGTTATAGGCAATGGTCAGAGGTGAAACGTAGAATATCAACTTTATTGTCTAGAAAAACGACCCAAAAAGCGAATTCAATTTTCCTAGTGTCTAATTTGCACCCTAAAATTGAATAAAACGGTTAAAATATCGTCGCTGTCAGGTCAAAACCTGCTATGTGACATTTTTCCTTTTTTACAGGAGACGTAAAAAACTGAATAAAACTCTGAAATAACAAGCTGAGAAGCCAGTAAAAGTTTACTTGTTCTATTATTAGCTTGGTCAATATCCATCAAAATAGCTACCGTATTTTCCGGACTATACGTCGCTCCGGAGTTTAAGTCGCATCAGCCAAAAAATGCATTATGAAGACGAAAAAAACATATATACGTCGCACCGGACTATAAGTCGCACTTTTTTGAAGGGTTATTCTATCCATGGAATCTGTGATTGTATCTGATAAGCGGCGCGTGGTTACTGCGCGACTGCATTGTTTATTTAATAAACGAACAGCTGAGCAGTGATAACGCGCCCTTTGCCCTGTAAGTAGCCTATAGTCTGATTATTTTAAATATCTACTACTATCTTTAATACTATTACTATCGTAATAGTATTAAACTAATAGCCTATATTTGTATTATAACTAATATTAGTAGCCTATTACTGATGCATTAATCAGTTTGCTTTTAGAATATTTTTACCGGTAGGGCTTATCACCCCCCCATGGCTCTTTCATCTTTGTTATTAAAGCTGTAGTCATCATCGAGGAGTGTCATTCTTCATTTTTGTCGAATTTTATTTCATCAAATCAGAGGTCAAGTAGGCTATAGGTATATCATCTCCAAAGACAGGTACGGTAGTAAAAACAACCGTCTAGTGAAAAAAAAAACAACAACCGCTTTTAAATCCCCTACTTAAATCCTTAAAATGAGTCATTTAACTCATGTCTTGTGTGATCTGATCTCCAATGGTGAAATAAACCGGTTGTGATGAGTACAGTCTGTTATTTTAGAAGATAAATGTAATATATAATTTAATATATAGACTAATAAAAATGAATATTTTATAATATAATATCACGACATATTACTGTCTGTAACTGTTTGTCACTAAAGCGTTTTCTAAGATCATAATGTCTGATATTATTATTATTATTATTATTATTATTATTATTATTATTTTACACACACAATAAGCGCGTGTGCGTAAAGTTATAGTAAACCATCCCCCGCCTTTTTTTTTTTTGAGTCGCCGGACCCACCCACCTCCTGCATTCCGGGACCTCCCACTTCACAAATTAAGCACTGCCTAAAATCATTATATAACTTATTTAAATAACTATAGGCCTATCATTAATAATAAAACACAGGTCAATCAAGTTTATCAAGCTGATGATTTCACTCCAAATCAGCAAATCCATTGAATTCCTCATCCTCGGTGTCGCTTCTGAACAACTCGGCCAACTCCAGCGGCAGACGAAGCGCCGTTTCCTCTTCTTCTGCGTGGCTGTCGTCAGACTCAGCATCAGCTCCAGTTATTCCGCGGTGAAAAAAAAAACAAAAACATATATACGTCGCACCGGAGTATAAGTCGCATTGCCAGCCGAACCATGAAAAAAAGTGCGACTTATAGTCCGAAAAATACGGTAATTGCAGTATTATATTAGCGTAAATTGCAAAAAAAAATCATCCTTGAGAATTGACCTAAATTGTCACATAGCAGGTTTTGAACTGACAGCGACGATATACTGTTTTGCCCAATTTCCGAAGGTTTGTTTACATCTCATTTATGCGCACTTTCACCACCAAGGGGACCGTTGTCGTGACGTCATTTAAGGCAAACAGACCGGGAGCAGCTCTGTGTTTACTTGCAAACCGAGCACACGTTTACGGACTTTGGTCGTGAGAGGTTGTGTAAAATGTCTAATAGCGATTTTGAAGTAGGAACTCAACAAATTGAATATCGAGAGGTGAAGCCATATATGTATGAACCGATGGCCGTTGCGAAGCAAATTGGTGAATGTGGCTCACTGGTTTGACCGTGCGGCCTCGGAATCGGACAGCGACTCGGACGACTCTGATCGTGGTGACCCCAGACCTCAGCAAGACTCGCGCCCAAACGATTTATCGTGGTAGTTATGATAAACTCTTACTTTCGTCGTAATACTAAATAAGAGCCCTTTTGAAGAATAATTAAACCGCCCTCCCTAGTGGATATAGGCAGTGGTTACTGGACAGTGCGCCGGTAGGCCACGTTAGCCTGCAATCCGCGGCATTATACTATTTATAGCCGACTCTAAGCGAGGAAATATCCTAGGGCTGTGCGATATATCGAATATACTCGATATATCGCTGAAAATTCTGTGTGCGATACATAAAATTATTATATCGTAACTATTGAGTATTTTATGGTCATCTTCCGACTTGCGTTCGTTTCATGTTTGTTGTGTTTGTTTAAAACCTTTCCCGGTGGTTTTCTCCCTGTCCCTCAGGCAGTAACATGAGAGGCTGCCTAAGGGTAAAGAAAACAATAACGTCACGCACTCGCCAACCAATCCCGGGCGACATCTCGGTGCTGAAAGGAACTTCCGGGAAGATTTTCTAGTTTCGGTTGTGTTGCCAGATTGGGCGGTTTTAAGTGCGTTTTGGCGGGTTTTGAACATATTTTGGGCTGGAAAACGTCAGCAGTATCTGGCAACACGGGAAGATTTCCTGGTTCTGGTTTACAGCGCTGACTCAGTTCGTGCAATCGCTGGTGTTGCGTAGGCTACCGTGTAAGCTCTGTCAATCTCAGCGACAAATTAAAAATGGCCAGAACATGCTGTGTACTTTTTAATCAATCACTCACAAAACTTTAGACATTTAAACATTTTACTTATGTAAACCTGGCAACTTTTGGCATCGTCTTTTGTTTATATAAGACGTACCAGTATTTCAGGCTCTAAAAACAAATATGTTGCAACGAATTGAAAAATACAACTAATACTCAGTTGCAGAACCGACGTATTTTAAAATATGGTATTTCAAAAAATGCCTTAGAAACCTTGCATGTTTTTTGCGACTTTTTTATATTTTGTGTGTGTGTGTGTGTGTGTGTGTGTGTGTGAGAGAGAGAGAGAGTTTTTTTTTCTTTTTTTTAAAGCAAAAATTAATGGTATAATTCAACACAGTTCATAAAAATGATATGAATGATGAACCAGAAGTCGTTGGGTCAGTGAGTAGAAAATCTTATTTCCAGTTTTAATCTCAAATTCATTTCATTTATACAAACAACACACATTTAATTAAAGGTGCTTTAAGGCTTAATTGTTCTCTGTTCTTGGGCAACAGGAAGTTCTTGTTCCCAGAATTGCTGTGATACTCATTTTCAGAAATAACAATAATTAAGTACAAAAATTCAGATTTGTAGCAAATTCTAAACTGTATACATGATTTCTGTTGAAGGACGTAAAGTCTTGGTGGCATTTCATGTAGTCCTTTAATCTCAAGTCTGAGTGGCATACTGTATGATGTCAGGAGGCAGTCAGTCATTGCTGAGAGTGTGTTAAAATATGGACAAGGAGGCGTTGGCACGGTCAGCTGTTGGAGTCACCTGGCCCTTCATCCATCCATCCATCCATTATCTGTAGCTGCTTATCCTGTAACCGGTCACCTGGCCTACTTGGCTCTATTTTACAAAGGCATCCTGCGTGCGTTTGGATCACTGACTACGTTTACATGCACATCCAAATCGAGCTGCTGTCGGTAATCGAGCTGAAGGTCCCAGCAGGGTGCCAGAGAAATCCAATCCTACATGCACACAATGAAATCGGGCTATTGTGTGAGGTACATTGTGCACCCGAGCCACAGGTGGCGCTACACGCCCCATCGTGTTGGTACACTTCCGGTTGTCATCATGAAGAAGAGCTATTCAAGAGTGTAAACAAAGTTATCAGTTCCGTGTTCTCCATTGCGCGTTTTTCTCCCATCCATGAATTTTAATATATTCAACTCCTTAAGCTGAATGAGCATGAACTCTGTCTCCTCATTGCTCCAGAAGTGCACGTTTCTGCTTGCCTGTGGCAGTGGGGGCGTGGTCAAGCGCCGGTCTGTGACAGGAGGGCGGAGCCAGGGAAGGTGAGTGGCAGAATCACTACACCTGACGGTAATTAACCTGTGTTTGTGTGTCTTCCCAGTAACCGCGCCCTATTTAAGGAGGCAGAGGGAGAGCAGAGGGGAGAGCTCATCCCGGGACTAGAACACAGCGCGCGTGTGTGTGTGTGTTTTTCTCTCAAGAATAAAAGTAGGCTGTTAAATTGAAAAGTCTGACAATAAAAAGCCTATTAGTACCAGAAGCTTTGTCCAGCCGTCCTCTGTGCTCCACCCACACTTCAGAGAGCTCTACATCGCCATTTTCTCTTCTTCGTTTGTTCCTCCTGACCTCTTCTGCTGCTCGCTGCTACTGTTGTCATGCCGACCGAGGCTGTTGTGTTTCCCGCTTGTGCTCTCGTCACTCGTCACTTCCGGAAGTAGCTCGACAACTAGCTCGATAGGGTATACATGCACAAAGTAGCTCGGCAGAAATCGCATAAACTAGGTCGTGTAGCTCGATTCCGAGAAATCAAGTTCGGTTCAATTTCAGCCAAATTAAGGTGTATACATGGCATTTTGAACTTCGATTTCAGTCGAGCAACGGCAGAAATTCGATTCTCTCTATGTGCATGTAAACGTAGTGAATGAGGTGCTCGCTGACCACCGATATTTATTAGCTTGGTCCTGCGTTTCCTTTCCTTCGCAACATAACATCTTTTCTTCTCGCTTTCCGTTACTGTAATCGATCTTTCGCATTTCATTCGCCTCCTCCATTTTCCTCTCCTGTTTCAAATTTGTATCCCACAATGCCTTGCGCAAACAGGGAAAGCCCACCATGTGATGCATGAGGTAGTGTTCAGCCTCTATCCATCATGACATAGTATGATTTGGGTCATGGTTAAGCAAGAAAAAATAGTGGAGAATTTAGGGCCACATGGCCCTAAATTCATTAATTGTTCTATTTTTTAAATTTTTTTAATAATAATAATAATAATAATAATATAATTGGAAGTCTTGATTCAAATTCAGTAGCTTTCAGTCCACTAAACAAAAATAATTGGGTCGCAGGCCGCTTCATCCTTCTACAGGGTCGCAGGCAAGCTGGAGCCCATCCCAGCTGACTACGGGCGAAAGGCGGGGTACACCCTGGACAAGTCGCCAGGTCATCACAGGGCTGACACATAGACACAGACAACCATTCACATTCACACCTACGCTCAATTTAGAGTCACCAGTTAACCTAACCTGCATGTCTTTGGACTGTGGGGGAAACCGGAGCACCCGGAGGAAACCCACGCGGACACGGGGAGAACATGCAAACTCCACACAGAAAGGCCCTCGCCGGCCCCGGGGCTCGAACCCAGGACCTTCTTGCTGTGAGGCGACAGCGCTAACCACTACACCACCGTGCCGCCCTAAATAATTGGGTGTCAGGGAAAATTCTTTTTATGACCTACATTTGAAAAATCTGAAAGGCAGTCTAGCTTTAAGTGTTTGCCTTTAAACTGGGTGGTGTAAACCAACAGTCAAGAAAAAAAAAGTACACAGCTTGTCCAGAACAAGCTGTGTACTTTTTAATCAATCACTCACAAAACTTTAGACATTTAAACATTTTACTTATGTAAACCTGGCAACTTTTGGCATCGTCTTTTGTTTATATAAGACGTACCAGTATTTCAGGCTCTAAAAACAAATATGTTGCAATGAATTGAAAAATACAACTAATACTCAGTTGCAGAACCAGGCAGTATTTTAAAATATGGTATTTCAAAAAAATGCCTTAGAAACCTTGCATGTTTTTGCGACTTTTTTATATTTTGTGTGTGTGTGTGTGTGTGTGTGAGAGAGAGAGAGAGTTTTTTTTTCTTTTTTTTTTTTTAAAGCAAAAATTAATGGTATAATTCAACACAGTTCATAAAAATGATATGAATGATGAACCAGAAGTCGTTGGGTCAGTGAGTAGAAAATCTTATTTCCAGTTTAATCTCAAATTCATTTCATTTATACAAACAACACACATTTAATTAAAGGTGCTTTAAGGCTTAATTGTTCTCTGTTCTTGGGCAACAGGAAGTTCTTGTTCCCAGAATTGCTGTGATACTCATTTTCAGAAATAACAATAATTAAGTACAAAAATTCAGATTTGTAGCAAATTCTAAACTGTATACATGATTTCTGTTGAAGGACGTAAAGTCTTGGTGGCATTTCATGTAGTCCTTTAATCTCAAGTCTGAGTGGCATACTGTATGATGTCAGGAGGCAGTCAGTCATTGCTGAGAGTGTGTTAAAATATGGACAAGGAGGCGTTGGCGCGGTCAGCTGTTGGAGTCACCTGGCCCTTCATCCATCCATCCATTATCTGTAGCTGCTTATCCTGTAACCGGTCACCTGGCCTACTTGGCTCTATTTTACAAAGGCATCCTGCGTGCGTTTGGATCACTGAGTGCCACAAAGTAGAAACCCCTCCCCTCGCTTATAATGAGCTCTATATATTTAGTTGGTTGGTGCTTACGCATTCGTGATTGTTACTGTTTGTGTGGGAAACTGTTTTGGTTGACAACAAAGGATTTCTTTAGCATGCTTTGGATTGTTCAGTGGGATTCGGTGTGGGTAAGTCAAAGTTTCGATTTTATTTACAGGCAATGCAATTGTTTTTGTTGTTGTTTAATTTTACTGTTACAGGTTCAGTATTTGTGTACATTTGTTTTCAAGGAATGATCTGAACGACACTTCATTTCCCTTTACATGAGTTTACATGACTAAACATCAGTGTTTTGTTATAAGGTGTGGTGTAAATGTCACACTTCTGAATGTGAATATAATCGTGTTTCATCACACTGCATGAGTTTGACCATGCAGGTGTGCACATGTGAGTACTTGCTTAAAAAACCAAAAAGCTTGCTGTAAAAAGTACATCGTTATCTACGAACATGGTGCACCTCTGAAGATAGACTTGACAGCCGCCATGTAATTTAATAATTGACATTTGCATATCGATTAAATTGAATTTGCTTAATTACTTTGGAATCCTGTATATTTATTCATGGACGAGGTTTTGTTAAACAAGTTGCTATGGATCGGCATGTATGTGCTATAAATTACAGCCTAATCTTAACCCTTTAACCATTTTAGATTTGTTAAAGGGTAATTATTAGACAGATAGCCATACTGTTAACTGGAAAGCATCTTTGGATCTTACTGATCAAAGTTGTCAAGGCATTAAAAGTAGACAGATATTCCTGGGTAGTCATGCATGTTTTAATGTGTGGATGCTCAACAGAATCCTCATATTTGTAGACTTTCTGAGAATTGTTTCGTGACATGTTCCAGCTAGTTTGTTTTATCAGGGTGCCACGCCCTGCCCACCAGAACTTACACCCAGTCCTTACATACCAACGTCAAAGCTTTCCCCAAAGCATGGGCACACAAGGTTCTGTTGTGCTATGCATCATCATCATCACTTGCACATCCAAAAAACAAATCAATACCATAAATTGAACAATGCAGAGTACTTTTGGTACATAAATCTCTCTTATTCCCCTCTGAAAATGAGTAATAACTATAGAAGTAGGAAGTTATTGTAATATACAGTGGGGCAAAAAAGTATTTAGTCAGTCACCAATTGTGCAAGTTCTCCCACTTAAAGATGAGAGAGGCCTGTAATTTTCATCATAGGTACACCTCAACTATGAGAGACAAAATGAGAAAAAAAAAAATCCAGAAAATCACATTGTCTTATTTTTAAAGAATTTATTTGCAAATTATGGTGGAAAATAAGTATTTGGTCAATAACAAAAGTTCATCTCAATACTTTGTTATATACCCTTTGTTGGCAATGACAGGTCAAACATTTTCTGTAAGTCTTCACAAGGTTTTCACACACTCAGGGATGAGAGTTGTCCGCTTTTCAGCGGAATTCCGCTTTTTCTAAGTAAAAATCAACCTTTTTATATTATGCCAAATCCATTGAGATTTTTTTTTTCATTTATTGAGGGGGGTTGGGGTATGTTCCTTCGTGATACTCAAGCGTAATTAATTCCTACGATGATGTTACATGTTTACATTTTCGCCATCTTTAGTCTCGCTAAGTCTTGCGGTAGAATACGTGTTATCTACAATGTAATTGGCCAAAACATCGCTGGCGAGAGCATGATAGCCAATCATAACAGTTCTTACAAGAGTGTGGGAAAGAACAAAAGCCAATCATAACAGTTCTTACAAAAGTACCCGCATCTGTTCTCTTTTATCGAAACTTGCACATGTTCATCATCGCTGCTCTTCAAAAATACGTTTCTCTTTCGTATCGGCTTTTTTACTCAAAATGCCGAATACAATTGACAAGCGAGACGAAGCAAAGGTACGTGAAATCAATACTGGTATAAAAAACAGAGAGGACTGACGAGCTCTTGTCTTTGGCCAAAAAGCTGAAGAAGTCGTCGAAATGATCAAATGAAAATGAGAAGTGACTGTGAACTATAAATAATTGTATAAAGTGTACATAGACATTATCCCATAAACTTAGCATTCGTTTGATTTAGTACATTGAACATGTATATGATAGATAGTCAGTAAATCTGAATTAATGCTGACAGTTTTGAAAACTTACATATTTCAAAAGACTTTTTGAAGAAATCATATGCAACTAATGAGGACATAGGGAGAAAAGGTCAGTCACCCTAAAATTTTATTTAATATATGAACATTTTGATAATTAATAAAACTTAAGTTTAATGTGAATTTAGTTTGTCGTTTTTGTTGATCATGAATTATAACCATACCCTTCAATGTAGAATGTGATTTTATCTTGAATTCAAACAATACTCCTATTGATTTGAAACATATTTTCATGTGAATATATAAAAAAGACAACAGATATTTTTTTTTTTATCTACTACAGCTCAGATTGCAGGACAAGTGGTTTGTAAGGCCTTATTTTTCAAAATTTTCCCAGGGGGGCATCTTGAAGCCCCCCGTTGGCTTCGGGCACCATCTTGTTTTCTGCTTTTTTGATGACCACCCACTCATCCCTGCACACTGTTGCTGGTATTTTGGCCCATTCCTCCATGCAGATCTCCTCTAGAGCAGTGATGTTTTGGGGCTGTTGCTGGGCAACACGGACTTTCAACTCCCTCCAAAGATTTTCTATGGGGTTGAGATCTGGAGACTGGCTAGGCCACTCCAGGACCTTGAAATGCTTCTTACGAAGCCACTCCTTCATTGCCCAGGCGGTGTGTTTGGGATCATTGTCATGCTGAAAGACCCAGCCACGTTTAATCTTCAATGCCCTTGCTGATGGAAGGAGGTTTTCACTCAAAATCTCACGATACATGGCCCCATTCATTCTTTCCTTTACACGGATCAGTCGTCCTGGTCCCTTTGCAGAAAAACAGCCCCAAAGCATGATGTTTCCACCCCCATGCTTCACAGTAGGTATGGTGTTCTTTGGATGCAACTCAGCATTCTTTCTCCTCCAAACACCACAAGTTGAGTTTTTACCACAAAGTTCTATTTTGGTTTCATCTGACCATATGACATTCTCCCAATCCTCTTCTGGATCATCCAAATGCTCTCTAGCAAACTTCAGACGGGCCTGGACATGTACTGGCTTAAGCAGGGGGACACGTCTGGCACTGCAGGATTTGAGTCCCTGGCGGCGTAGTGTGTTACTGATGGTAGCCTTTGTTACTTTGGTCCCAGCTCTCTGCAGGTCATTCACTTGGTCCCCCCCGTGTGGTTCTGGGATTTTTGCTCACCGTTCTTGTGATCATTTTGACCCCACGGGGTGAGATCTTGCGTGGAGCCCCAGATCGAGGGAGATTATCAGTGGTCTTGTATGTCTTCCATTTTCTAATAATTGCTCCCACAGTTGATTTCTTCACACTAAGCTGCTTACCTATTGCAGATTCAGTCTTCCCAGCCTGGTGCAGGTCTACAATTTTGTTTCTGGTGTCCTTTGACAGCTCTTTGGTCTTGGCCATAGTGGAGTTTGGAGTGTGACTGTTTGAGGTTGTGGACAGGTGTCTTTTATACTGATAACGAGTTCAAACAGGTGCCATTAATCCAGGTAACGAGTGGAGGACAGAGGAGCCTTTTAAAGAAGTTGTTACAGGTCTGTGAGAGCCAGAAATCTTGCTTGTTTGTAGGTGACCAAATACTTATTTTACCGAGGAATTTACCAATTAATTCATTAAAAATCCTACAATGTGATTTCCTGGATTCTTTCCCCCCATTCGGTCTCTCATAGTTGAAGTGTACCTATGATGAAAATTACAGGCCTCTCTCATCTTTTTAAGTGGGAGAACTTGCACAGTTGGTGGCTGACTAAATACTCTTTTATAGATCGAGACTATCCTGGGACTCAACTGGATATATCCTGGGATTGAGTCCTAGGATCGAGACTATCCTGGGACTCAACCCAGAAGTGAAAATAAAAGGTTTCACTGCGTGCACTGACTGCCATTCGCAACTAATACATAAAACCATATTCTATGGTCGCTAGACAGTGCTGTTGCATGATTTGACCTCGGTTCTGTTCCTGACATCCTGCAATTGGAAAATGAAGAGGTGTACTATGAAGTGTTTTCATTTCAGATCTAATTTTGCCCTTTACATTTTGCCTCTTGCATATTTGACAAGGTAAAAACAGCAAATTTAATGTTGAATTGTGCCCAAGTCAGCCCTAGATGCCACCAGAATGCACCATTTGAAGTCTCTCATTGCAAAATTTTCCAAGGGAGCATTTCCCCGGACCCTCCTAGCAGCCTTCGGGGCCATCTGGGCTGGGCTGGGTTCCACATCAGTAGCACCGCTCTGATATATATGGGGGTTTTTTTTCTGAGGAAAGCCCTGAACGGCATGCCCAAATTTATATGCGCCCTACTCATAATGTTCCTGAACTTTCCAAGTGGCCGCCACATATTGAAAGTTCCGCCACAAAAAGAAAATGTGCCCTAAAGAGTACTAAAAAATGTAACCAACTTTCAGTGAAAGTAACACATGTTGACCAATCACAGCACACGATCAGCGTGAGTCATAGCCATGCTCTGTCGACCATTTTATCTTTTTACAATAATGAGTCAGTGAAGCAAGGTAAACGCAAGTCTACAAAGGCAACAATGCCTACAAATGCACAAAAGGTTGAAGCTGCAAGGGGCTCAGAGAATTTAGCATCTCTGTTTGCCAGAACGTAAGTATACCTAGAAGCTGGAGGACTCAACAAATTCAGTCAAAAAGTTAAGACCGGCATATCTAGACTCTAGATATACAATAGATCTATAGAAAATTTAGGCACTAACATTAACATGTTAGACTAGATCTAATCTAACATTAATATCCTGGACTAATATTATCTATCAATTAACGCTGTTAGAATTACTATTATTATTAGTATTAATTAACGTTACACCTAGTTGAGGTTAATTGCAATTGGCTTGCAACCATTTAATTTTAAATAGGCCTAACTGTAGAAGGGGTTGCAAATTAAACTGAATTGTAATGATAACTTGCTGGAAAAGTTGCTCCCCAAAGTGGCAGACAACTGGCTGAAAACCAAAAAGAGGAGACTGTTTAACATTAATGGTGACAAACGGAACAGTAGAGAAACTACATTCCTGAATGTATGCATCGTGTAAAACTGTTGCAGAGACAGTCACTTAAAATGCCTTTGTTAGAATTATGACTCAACTCTAATTCTCACTTTTAATCTATACACTGATCAGCTATAACATTTATGACCACGTGTCATGGGGTGGGATATATTAGGCAGCAAGAGAACAGTCAGCTCTTGAAGTTGATGTGTTGGAAGCAGGAAAAGTGGGCAAAATTAAGGATCTGAGCGACTTTGACAAGAGCCAAATTGGGATGGCGAGACGACTGGGTCTGAGCGTCTCCAAAATGGCACATCTTGTGGGGTGTTCCCAGTATGCAGTGGTTAGTACCTACCTATAGTGGCCAAGGAAGAACAACCGGTGAACTGGCAACAGGGTCATGGGTGTCGAAGGCTAGCCCATATGGTCCAATCCCACAGAAGACCTACTGTAGCACAAACTGCTGACACATTTCTGTTTTAGCCAGCATTAAATTTTTCATTTATGAAACTGAGTATGCACTGAATGGCATTACAAATGCCAGATATTTAAGACTGTCCCAGTTTCGACACTAACAATTCTAACTTCTGAACATCTCTCAATTCTCAAGTGCACAGGGTATCAAATGTTGATTCGATAAAGCATCTTTTTATTTCACGCATTCGCTCTATACATTGTAAAATGTGTCTGTTTCTGTGTTTTTCTTTCTTCTCCAGGTCATAAACCCTGCACTGGAGAACTCGTGCGCGCGTGTGTGTGCGCGCGCGTGCGTGTGTGTGTGTGTGTGTGTGTGTAAAGCTTCATCATGGTTCTGTCTGTGCTGCAAGCCTTCGGGAAAAAGCTGCTACGTGTGAAAGTGGTGGATTGCAGCACCGAGGAGTCACGTCTGTCACGCTGTCTCAACACGTTTGACTTGGTGGCGCTTGGTGTGGGCAGCACACTCGGCGCTGGCGTGTATGTGCTGGCAGGTGCCGTAGCGAGGGAAAATGCCGGTCCTGCCATTGTGCTCTCGTTCCTGATCGCTGCTCTGGCCTCAGTCATGGCAGGGCTGTGTTACGCTGAGTTTGGAGCACGAGTGCCCAAGACCGGATCGGCGTATCTGTACAGCTACGTGACCGTGGGAGAGTTGTGGGCCTTCATTACTGGCTGGAATCTCATCCTGTCATACATCATAGGTGAGCTAACATTGCTTGTTTCAGGTTATGCATGATCTTAGGTCTTCACGATCCTGTTGGAGGAAAGCAAGTCCGTTTATTAATGCTTTTTTTTTTAAGTTTTTTTTGGGGCTTTTTTCACCTTTATTGGATAGGACAGTGTAGAGACAGGAAATGAGCGGGAGAGAGAGACGGGGAGGGATCGGGAAATGACCTCGGGCCGGAATTGAACCCGGGTCCCCGGATTTTTATGTTATGGCGCCTAATCCACCTGAGCCACGACGCCCCCATTAATGCTTATTTTTGAAACATGGTTCTGGCCATGTGCTAAAAGCCAAGGTTAACATGGACAGACTTATCTTTCAGGGTCAGGAAAAAAAAACAGAAGCATGATTAGTGGAAGTAGAAAGTCCCTGTTGGGAACAAGAGAACATGGCAAACGCATGTAACAGCTTGTACTGGCACAAAAAAAAATGCAGAAGAGGTGAGACCTGAGAATCAAGAGTGAGACAGAAAGCAAAAATGTGAGGTTTGTAAACTTCTTCAGATTTAGAGTTGGAAAAATATTTATAATATATCAAAGGTTTGGACGCACTCACTCAATCTGTAATCTTGTGCAATGTTGACTGTAACCCTGGAATGCCATTTCACTGGGATTAGGACGAGTTCATCGATTTTTATTAAAAGTCTTAACCAAAGTGCAAATGTCAATGATATCTCTTCGCTTGATCATGCCCAAGTTAAACCAACAGTGTAACCAAAGTTTTGTCCAGCACACATGGCTAAAAAATAATTTGTATTTATTTAACACTTTTAAAAATTAGATTAGATTAGATAAAACTTTATTGATAGGGTTCCCTCAGGGAAATTAAGATTCTAGTAGCATCATTACAGATAAACAGAGAAAAGAAATAGAGGAAACTTCTAGATAAATTAAAATAAATTATTTACATATAAAAAGAATAAGATATGGGGGAGAGAGAGGAGGGGGGTTAGGGTTAAAAAATACCTCTCGTCATTACTGATTACAATCCCTGCCACAGAAGCATAACACTGTACACTGAAGATTAGCCTTCATACATTTACATCGACCCGAACACCCTTTCTTCCAACCGATGAATCAAATGCCCCCATATCTAGAATTATTATATACATCAACTTGAGCTAGTGTGCCAGATTTCAAGCTTGTATCACAAAACGAACAATTCCTTTTTTTTTTCTTTTTTTTTTTTTTGTTGCTTAACAGCCGGACTATAGGGAACCCGTCCTTTTCTGGGTGAGTGGGATTATAAACCATTATCATAATATATCACACACTAGCAGTTCAGGGCTCAAGAAATGTCAGGCCTCATAGACTCCAAGTATGTGTTTTGTTTCCTGAGTCGCCTACTTCATCATTCTGCCAGCAAATAAGCACCATGCTGGAGTTGCTTGGATATTTCTGCATAATTATCTGCTTCATTTCTGTCTTGAATGTGATACTTGAAATCTGTCGTTTTTGGTTCTGTGACCTTCTGGAAAGCAACCTGTCTGTTGTTTCGTCTTGAAATATCTCTCTCTCTCTCTCTCTAAGGGACATCCAGTGTAGCTCGAGCCTGGAGCGCCACATTCGATGAGCTCATAGGGAACCGAATCGAGATGTTCTGCAGGAGCCATATGAGTATAAACGCGCCTGGGATTTTATCCCAGTACCCAGACATATTCGCTGTGATCATCATCCTCGTTCTTACTGGTAAGGCCCTTCTACAAAGCTTACAACTCAACTGAACACTAAATTGCAGCAAACCAATCCTCATGGAAAATGTTTCAAAGCCATGATTTTTCAATATTGAATTCTAATTTGCGATTTCTTCTCTTCCCTCTGGTGAACTGGAGCTACATGACCTGAATTTGCATTATATTATGTGTCTTTAGCTCCCCATTTCTCATCACACCTCGAAAAAGGGTTTAGTAATTTAATTAGATTTAGAAACCTTTAGTCTGTCTTTAATACCTATTAAGAAATTAATAAATGTGGTTTTCAGGGTTCCCGCGGGTCCTTAAAAAGTCTTAAATACAACTTTCGGTTTTCAAGGCCTAAAAATGTCTTAAATTGTTTGGAATGACTGGAATTTTCGAAAGGGAGGTATTAAATTTAATATTGGACCGAACGAGTGAAATGTCTCCATCCGGTTTGGGGTATTTTTTTTAACCGTAATTTTAAAAGTGACCAGCGTACCTTTTGGGGGCAGCATTGGTTCTGTGCGTTCTGTGCATTCCGTAGATCAAGAACTAACGTTAGGAGGCTACTGGAGGCAGTGTGGTGTGGTGTGGTGGTTGTGAAGAGTGAGAGATACGCAGGTAGCTTACGTGGGCGCTAGAAAGCGTTGATAATTATGGGAAGATGTCTTTTTAACGACAAGTGGTTGGGGGATGACAAATACCCCCAAAATAAGGAAAATAATCGTTCGCGATAAAAAGAGCTGGATCGCATAAATGTGTTTAAAGATAACGCAGCGCTGGGGACACGGCGGACTGGGAAACTGTTTTTTCACGGACACGAGGCGCGTGCGCATGTTAGAGGTCAAGTGCTCTGGAGTGAAACGCAGGGGGGTTCACGCATGTGCACAAGAGTCAGGTGGAAAATGGGACTTATAGGAAATACTAATAATAATAATGATTAGCATAATTTTTTACATAATTAACATTGTTTATTGTACTAAGTTTAATATAAATATATAAACAACCTTTATTTAAAAACTCAATTAAAAAGAACTCCAGAAAATACAATAATTCTAAATATTGTACAATATAAATAATTTGCGGCGGCACGGTGGTGTAGTGGTTAGCGCTGTCGCCTCACAGCAAGAAGGTCCTGGGTTCGAGCCCCGGGGCCGGCAAGGGCCTTTCTGTGTGGAGTTTGCATGTTCTCCCCGTGTCCGCGTGGGTTTCCTCCGGGTGCTCCGGTTTCCCCCACAGTCCAAAGACATGCAGGTTAGGTTAACTGGTGACTCTAAATTGACCGTAGGTGTGAATGTGAGTGTGAATGGTTGTCTGTGTCTATGTGTCAGCCCTGTGATGACCTGGCGACTTGTCCAGGGTGTACCCCGCCTTTCGCCCGTAGTCAGCTGGGATAGGCTCCAGCTTGCCTGCGACCCTGTAGAAGGATAAAGCGGCTAGAGATAATGAGATGAGATGAGATAAATAATTTGCACAAAGTTTTTTTTTAGTTTTATTACTTATCGTCTACAACAGTGTTTTTAATATAATAATAAGAATAACATTAACAACCACTAATAATAATTAATAGTAATAGTAATTATTGATTATTAATCATTACTACTTATGAATTAGTGATTAATAAGTACTAGGGATTATTAAATGTTATAAAATTAAGTTATTAAAAATTATTACAAATTATTAAAAAGTAGTAATTGGTAGAATACAAACAAATACTCATGGATTATAGATTTTTTTTTTTTAAATAGTGAACATTGATATAAAATAACTGTACTACTAATAATAATAAACAATAATACTACTAGTAATACTTGTTGTTAATATTATCAGTTCAGTTGTTATCAATGTTCACTATTAAAAACAAATTATCTATAATCCATGAATAATTGTTTGTATCACTACTACTACTACTACTACTACTAATAATAATAATAATAATAATAACTACTTTTTTAAATAATAATTTTAACTAATCTCATAACTCAATTTTATAGCATTTTAATAATCACTATGTATTATTTATTAGTATAATTTAGTAGTTGATGATAATTACTACTTATTATTAAATTACATTTTGATAATCACTGCTTATTAATTAAGTAGTAATAATACTGAATTATAATAATTGCTACGCTATTGTGGGTGCAATCAGTTAATTATTGATATTAAGTGATCACTCATTAAATCAGTCTCATTAAATTTTGAAGGTCAATAATTAAAATGAATCAATCCCATTGAATCGTTTACTTTGACTCGTTTGAATTGAATCATACCATAGAATCAGTCTCATTCAATGGATCGTTTAGTGAATCATTTGGTGAATCGTTCAATGAATCATTTAGTGAATCATACCATTAATCCTGGTGCTTAATAATAAATTACCAAACAGCTAAATTATGGTATATTTCCAAATTATTACAATCACTTACCATATTACATAACTTTTATATGCACCCTTTTGAATTCGAGGGAGACTGGGGACTTCATGTTGTTCACACAAACAAACACAGCTTGTTTAATAAATGAATTTATTATAACAAAGATAAAAATAATAAACCAATATATACAAGCAGTGAGGTGTGTGTGTGTGTGTGTGTAGGACTTGACCATGTGTTTAGCCTCGTGTAGCTAACTACACGTGGTGGAGGCCTAGCTTGTTGGTAGCTAAACAAAAGAATGTTATCTAAACAGAACAAAGGATTAGCTCTGTGTTTAGCCTTGTGTTGCTAGTGTGAGTTTGCTAAAGGCCCTATGGCCTAGCTAAAGTGTGTTGGTTAGGCCTGGTGAGGCCTACTGAGCACGTGTTGCTAAAGACAAGGGTATTAGCCGTAGCTAACTAAAAGCTAGCTTGTGGATTTCTAGCTGAGGTGTGGTTTATCAGGCCTGATGGCCTGCTGAGCACATGGTAGGCCTTGATTAGCTTTGTGTTGCTAAGCAGACAAAAGGGAAGCTGTAGCTAACCCACTAGCTCATAACCATACTGAATCCACTGAAATCTTAATGAGATCAAGATGTATAATAATGAAATTATAATGTTAGTAAGAATAAGAGAGAGAGAAGCATGCGCAGCCTATCTATTAAACAATTGAGAGAACATAGAAACAAAATAAATCAACACGCTGCGTGTCTAACAGTGTAACAGATAAACCTGGGTTTAAATTCACACTATTTCAAATAAAAGCAAATTCCTAAGACTATCCTAATTATGCCCAAATGCCAAAATCTTACTTAATCCTGCCTTTAGCAAGATATGAAGAACTATTCGCCGGTGTAGTCTCGGGCCTCGCCGTGGGAGCACGTGAGCCGCTCGTGATGGAGGCGTAGAAACTTTCGGGTCCAGCGGAGCACTTGGGTGGTTCCCGTGGAAAGCAGAGGATTCTTGGTCCGAACCTCAGCGTTCGTGAGGAAAAGTCTCTGATCAGAATAAGATGCACAGCGCTTTGAGTTAAAAAGGATTCAATCGCTTCTTAACTTTTGACTGCCTGGGCTGCAGTCGTGACGTCACTTCTAATGCAAGTAAACCGGTTGTAACTCGGGTTGAGTTTAAAGATCGCGCGACTGTAGAGTTTACCTTTGCCAAGGGTAAGAAGCAAAATCGCGCTGAGTGATGGATCTTGCAAGAAAGAAGACGTCTTTTTGGGGTGGAGAGCGCGCCTCTTTATACATCCAGATCCATCGGAAGCCAGACGTGAGAGACAAAGATGGAAGCGTTGTCCCATTGTTTTATGTTTCCTTGTATGATGACGTAGATGATCCCGCCCACGCGTGACATAGGTCACACGGAAGTGGACTGGGAATTGTAGTTCTGACACAAGATGGCGGCATGATACCTACACTATTCATTAATTAATATAGCTAATAAGTAGTGATTATTAAAGTTATAAAATTGAGTTAAAATTTTTTTAATTATTAAAAAAGTAGTTATTATTATTATTATTAGTAGTAGTAGTAGTAGTAGTAATACAAACAATTATTCATGGATTATAGATAATAATTAATTATTATTTTTGAATAATGAACATTGATATAACAATTGCACTGATGATAATTAGTTTAGTTATTACAACACATTGATTAATATTGATAATGGTTATGAAAGGTGACAGTTTTTCTGTGTTTAATGTAACGCTCTGATGATTGTATGACTGCATAAACAGGTTTATGCTGTTTCCTGCTATAATGCAGAAGATACTCGAGAACTTCCTCAGCCAGCTGTATACTGTATGACACTCAGACTGATTTTGCTGTCAGACACAAAATCACATCATCAAAGATAATCTTTGGGGATTGAAATAATGCCAGCTAAGGTTGTTCAGCTGGTTCTACAACCCTGATTCCAAAAAAGTTGGGACAAAGTACAAATTGTAAATAAAAACGGAATGCAATGATGTGGAAGTTTCAAAATTCCATATTTTATTCAGAATAGAACATAGATGACATATCAAATGTTTAAACTGATAAAATGTGTCATTTAAAGAGAAAAATTAGGTAATTTTAAATTTCATGACAACAACACATCTCAAAAAAGTTGGGACAAGGCCATGTTTACCACTGTGAGACATCCCCTTTTCTCTTTACAACAGTCTGTAAACGTCTGGGGACTGAGGAGACAAGTTGCTCAAGTTTAGGGATAGGAATGTTAACCCATTCTTGTCTAATGTAGGATTCTAGTTGCTCAACTGTCTTAGGTCTTTTGTCGTCTCTTCCGTTTTATGATGCGCCAAATGTTTTCTATGGGTGAAAGATCTGGACTGCAGGCTGGCCAGTTCAGTACCCGGACCCTTCTTCTACGCAGCCATGATGCTGTAATTGATGCAGTATGTGGTTTGGCATTGTCATGTTGGAAAATGCAAGGTCTTCCCTGAAAGACACGTCGTCTGGAGGGGAGCATATGTTGCACTAGAACCTGGATATACCTTTCAGCATTGATGGTGTCTTTCCAGATGTGTAAGCTACCCATGCCACACGCACTAATGCAACCCCATACCATCAGAGATGCAGGCTTCTGAACTGAGCGCTGATAACAACTTGGGTCGTCCTTCTCCTCTTTAGTCCGAATGACACGGCGTCCCTGATTTCCATAAAGAACTTCAAATTTTGATTCGTCTGACCACAGAACAGTTTTCCACTTTGCCACAGTCCATTTTAAATGAGCCTTGGCCCAGAGAAGACGTCTGCGCTTCTGGATCATGTTTAGATACGGCTTCTTCTTTGAACTATAGAGTTTTAGCTGGCAACGGCGGATGGCACGGTGAATTGTGTTCACAGATAATGTTCTCTGGAAATATTCCTGAGCCCATTTTGTGATTTCCAATACAGAAGCATGCCTGTATGTGATGCAGTGCCGTCTAAGGGCCTGAAGATCATGGGCACCCAGTATGGTTTTCCAGCCTTGACCCTTACGCACAGAGATTCTTCCAGATTCTCTGAATCTTTTGATGATATTATGCACTGTAGATGATGATATGTTCAAACTCTTTGCAATTTTACACTGTCGAACTCCTTTCTGATATTGCTCCACTATTTGTCGGCGCAGAATTAGGGGGATTGGTGATCCTCTTCCCATCTTTACTTCTGAGAGCCACTGCCACTCCAAGATGCTCTTTTTATACCCAGTCATGTTAATGAGCTATTGCCAATTGACCTAATGAGTTGCAATTTGGTCCTCCAGCTGTTCCTTTTTTGTACCTTTAACTTTTCCAGCCCCTGTCCCAACTTTTTTAAGATGTGTTGCTGTCATGAAATGTCAAATGAGCCAATATTTGGCATGAAATTTCAAAATGTCTCACTTTCGACATTTGATATGTTGTCTGTGTTCTATTGTGAATACAATACCAGTTTTTGAGATTTGTAAATTATTGCATTCCGTTTTGATTTACAATTTGTACTTTGTCCCAACTTTTTTGGAATCGGGGTTGTACTTGCCGTTTATTGTTTTCGTTTTTGAAATGATTCATGGTGTTTTCTCCAGTAAACACCAGTCTTCTCCTTGCTGCTACAGTAGTTCTGCAGGCCCAAAGCACACGACTTTGCTTCAGCTGTTTGCATGTCTAACAGTTGCCATTGATGCACCCTGTTGTTCACCAGTTGTGTGCATTCTTCTTAAGGTTCGTAAAAAAACTATTGCAGAAAAGTTTTAAGTTGTTGTATTTATCATTTTCTTTGCCATGGTACAGTCTTAATTTTTCCATTTAGAGGTCTTGAAAAGGTCTTAAAAGTCTTTAAATTTGTACTTGAAAAATGTGCAGATACCCTGGTTTTGTTCTTGACTATTTGCACTAATTACTGTCCTTGTTGACAGATGTTATTTGCACTAAGTCCACCCACCAGTTGTCAGGAGGTCAGATAATTGGCATGTACATATACAACAGAAATGTTTTAATCAACTGAACACTGTTTACAATTTACACACGTTCATATATTACTTAATTAGAATAAACATTAGCTGTTTGAGTTGTTTCTTCTACTTGCACATGTGATGTAAGTAATATTTTTAAATATGCATACAGGACACTTTTTCAATGGAATAAAAGCATGTGTTCTAGTCCCTTCTCACAGGTTTCATTCATTTGGTTTGATAGCATGCAATATTATTAGCATATCGCTTGTCCTAGGTGTATTACATCGCTCTAGCCAGTGGAGAATGAGCGTTGAATATGGTTTACGATATTGCATGGTTGTCAAGGCAACATGACGTCACACGTCGGAGACGTAAAACTTCCACACTAGCAAGCGACTGTGACAATTTGTAAACAGATATGGCTGTCAGGTTTTCTTCATTAAATACGAAAGATTTTGAGAGAATTTTGAAAGAAAAAGACGCGTTGAAAGGAATGTGTATGTATAATAATAATAATAATAATGGCTTTTTTTCATGGAATATCAGATATATTCAATTCAGCTAGCATGATATTGAACTCGTCTTCGACTCGTTCAATATCATGCTAGCTGAATGGAACATATCTGATGTACCACAAAAAAAGCCAGCCAATATTATTAAAATATGCCATGGAGATTAATTTGTACTTTTTTTGTGACTTTTTAATATTTAATGTTTGAACCGTAATGCGGAATGATAATCTGAACAACTTTTATTTCTCCTCGAATATTTTAATTTTTCATGCGACAACAGAGGAATTAGTGTAATCATACTTTTTTTTTGCATACACTTTTTTTTCTCAAACAAGAATCCAAAAAGGAAAAAAAACATACATTTCATCTTTGTCGCAAATCTTATGTTGTACTTTTGTGTAAACGGTGGAATCTTATTTGAACACAGTGCAAATAGTATCTTTACCTCTTCCCTTGGTACAAGTAGATCCTGTCTTTTTATGTTTTGGAGACCTCCTTTAAGTGTCGTATTGTTTTCAGGGCTGCTGGCATTTGGAGTGAAGGAGTCTGCTATGGTGAATAAAGTGTTCACCTGTGTCAACGTGCTGGTGTTGGTGTTTGTCGTGATCGCGGGTTTTATCAAAGGATCCCTCAAAAACTGGAACCTGAATCCAGAAGAGATCCTTAACAGAAGCTTGAGTGAAAAGTGAGTTGTGCGTGTGTGTGTGTAATCTCTCTATTATTCATTTTAGTCATGTATAACCATCTCATCTCATTATCTCTAGCCGCTTTATCCTTCTACAGGGTCGCAGGCAAGCTGGAGCCTATCCCAGCTGACTACGGGCGAAAGGCGGGGTACACCCTGGACAAGTCACCAGGTCATCACAGGGCTGACACATAGACACAGACAACCATTCACACTCACATTCACACCTACGGTCAATTTAGAGTCACCAGTTAACCTAACCTGCATGTCTTTGGACTGTGGGGGAAACCGGAGCACCCGGAGGAAACCCACGCGGACACGGGGAGAACATGCAAACTCCACACAGAAAGGCCCTCGCCGGCCCCGGGGCTCAAACCTTGCTGTGAGCCGACAGCGCTAACCACTACACCACCGTGCCGCCCCTGTATAACCATGTTTATTTAAAAATTTTGTTAATCATCTCGGTTGATATCCCCTTTTTTATTAAATCTTCGTAGTGAAACTGGACCAGTGCCTTCACCTGACAGTCTGGGAGCAGGAGGGTTTATACCATTTGGAATAACTGGAGTTCTCTCAGGTGCTGCTACCTGCTTTTATGCTTTTGTCGGGTTTGACTGCATCGCAACAACAGGTGAGAAACTGAATAGTGCATGCGGGAAAAGTATTACATTGCATTATACTTGGACGTTTTTTGTATCGTGAGCCTTACTTTGTTCAGGCTTTGCTTGTAACACACACTGGAAAAAAGATCAGCAGCAGCTTCGCTTTGATTCTCTTTCAGTCTGTCTTAATACTTATGCTGAAATATAAGCATCAGAGTTATCGAAACTTTCAGCTGAATTATAATCCAAATGTGCTTTAATCTCACTAAACCTCTGAGTACCGAGCTATAAAAGACTTCACACTGGTTGTGCTTCAGAACTGGGTTTGCTGTGTGTTTATGGAGTCTGCTGCTCTCTTTCTGTAGGAGAGGAGGTAAAGAACCCACAGAGGGCCATCCCTATTGGTATTGTGGCCTCGCTGCTCATCTGCTTTGTGGCCTATTTCAGCGTCTCTGCAGCTCTTACTGTGATGATGCCCTATTACCTGTTGGATAAGAACAGCCCGCTGCCTGTGGCCTTTAAATACGTGGGTTGGGACGGAGCTAAGTACGCTGTGGCAGTCGGATCACTGTGTGCCCTCTCTACCAGGTAAACGCAGCTCTAGTGTAGGGTGTTTGAACGAATATAGTTGTATAGACAAGAAGCTTCTCAGTAGTGGTCACTTGTGAGGAAATGTACGTTTTATATGATTTGTGCGCTTAAGATTTCCATGGAAAGAAACGTTTTCTTCATGATTATTTGAAGTAAATTATATTTAAATGACATCTCTTGTTCAAATGGTGTTTCCACGAAGCCTTGCCTCCTAATGATATTAAGTTAGGATTTGCTGACTGATCGGGTTCTTTCCTTCCACAATGCTATGTACAAAATTATAGAAAGTAAAAGGACATCAAAACAGGACTTACTTACAAAGCCAACAAACTTGCTTGGTTCTCTTTCTCAGAATATTTAAGTGATTTCATGAAATCGAGTCGTACATGAGCTGATAGCCGATGAGGCGCGTAGCACTGAGTTGGCTATAGACCCTTTTCAGTCACATGACCTTCGTAAACGCGACCGCCATTTTGGACATGTAGTGGACTTCGGCTCGAATCGGTTTGAATGCGAGGAAGGCAACAAACATAAAAGAAAAAGGAGCGAGATGCAGAAAACTGTATTTACTAGTTTACTGTAATTATGATCTGGCAGCTATTTACACCGGATCCAGTATAAATAGCTGCCGGAGCCAACGTCCGAGCTTGCCGGAGCGTGCCCCGGCCGGCCGCGAGCTAGCACGCTCCGGAACCTCGGACGTTGGCTCCGGCATCTATTTACACTGGATCCGGTGTAAATAGCTGCCAGATCATAATTACAGTAAACTAGAATGGAATGTTAACAGCAATGTAATGCCTTTTCTGGCTAATTTTATTCGTCTTACCTCCAACAAAGTGGTCACTACACAAGCGTTGGTATGCCGCTATCCATCTTCTCCGTCGGTCAGCATCTACCGGGATCCGATAAAATGATAACCCTTGCCTTGTTTGTTGATGGTTACTACATCCAGGTGCACAACAATATAGTGGCATGATGGAAGTCTTGCTGAAAATAAACACTTTCTTTGCTGCTGTTCCTCAATGCTGGCTGTGGTAAACTACTGGTAGTACACGTACAAAATGGCGGCCGCGTTTGTCGTGACGTCACGTGAAAAGGGTCCATAAACCATGTACGACGAGATTGAGTGGAATAACTTTTATTCCATCCACATTCACTGGATTTTGAGAACTGGAGCGTTTTTATTTTTATTTTTTGCAAATTCGTTAAATAAAAAAAATGTCCAACAAAGTAATTTCTGCTTAGAATGTAAACAAACCAGTGAAATGACAGTAGCAATGCTATAATAATAATTCTTGGAAAATTAAAAAAAAAAAAAAAAAGATACGTTCTTACCCTCAAATGCTTTTATTCCATATTTTGTTGGGGTTTTGCATTTTTTGGGGTTTTGTTTTCGAGTAGAGTTTTTATTTCATCCTCGGTTGGTTCAGCAACACTCGCCGCATTTTATTTTTCTCTGCTCACGGTATATGAGCTGATAGCTTAGTAGTAGAGTCACCAATCAGAGCACGCGATTGCGCATATCCAGTGAATGCGAATAGAATAATAACAAATTAGTCACTTTACCTGCTATGACTATGACCACAGTAAAGAATTTGTCGAGGATGAGTAAATGAATAAGGAAAACACCTCACCACCTGAGTAACATGCTTTGTGAGATGTTCTCCTGTGTTAATGAACGTGGCATTTCTTCATGCCACAAGCTTCACATCAGACTGCCCACGTGAGAGTAAAAACAGACCACTCCCACAGTTTTTTACTTGGGTCTCATGGGATCCCGGTCCCAGTGCGCATCTTTACCACAACTTCGTTCATGTGTGCTTAACAAAAACCCTCACACACACCTGCTAATGTGAATAGCAATGAATTGTTTAGTAGGAACTAGCGAGCATGGTCTCATTTGCATTAGGCTGATCCAGTGCTTTCTTTAATATTAGTAATATTTTCAGAGTGTGTTCTTCATGAATTACTGACTTGCATGTCTCTGTCTCTCTTTGTGTGTGTGTGTGTGTGTGTGTGTGTGTGTGTGTGTGTGTGTGTGTGTGTGTGTGTGTGTGTGTGTGTGTGTATTCCCTTCCCTTCTACTAGTCTACTAGGCTCCATGTTCCCAATGCCCAGAGTTATATGGGCCATGGCTGAGGATGGGCTGCTCTTTAAGTTCTTGGCAAAGATCAACGACAAATCCAAAACCCCTTTAATGGCCACTGTGATCTCAGGCATAGTGGCAGGTGAGAAGACTAAATTAAAACCACTAATAGATTGGTTTCCTTCACAGATCTTTCTGGAATTGTCTTTCCACGTTCACTTTCTTCCACACTTTTTCCCACGAAACGGTTAGACTATCAGACCTTTGCGATTGCAACTTTAGATCTTTGCCTCTGGGCTAAATAGTTCAGTTTTACCAGTTCAGCAAAGGGCACCATTGCCCCTGTAAATGAAATCAAATTATAGTTAATATTGACCATAGAACCAAGCGCTGGAAAGAGACCTCTCATGTTGGCACAGGTTTCAGTCTGTATTCGGGTGAATGAATGCCAATCCCCTTCATTCTCTCTCTCTCTCTCTCTCTCTCTCTCTCTCTCTTTCACTCATTCCATCCATCTTGTACCTCAGTTTGCTGGGCTCCATGTTTCCCCTGCTGCGCATTATCTTTTCCATGGCGTGCGACAGCCTACTCTTCTCCTTCCTGTCTCGCCTCAGTGAGCGGAAAACGCCCATTGTCTCCACCGTGGTGGCAGGGCTCTTGCCCGGTAAGCTCAAAGGAGAAGAGGATCAGCTTGAGTGTTAAGTGTGCGGGGTTTACCTTAATAAAACTTTACTAATCCTCCATTATGTGACAAGAAGCAGTGTCTAGTTGGCAAATGAGGTGTTTGGTGCACAGTGATCAGTGAAGGAAATTCTTTTTTCAAAGATCTTACTCGGGCAAATTATGGATAACTTACTGCAAAAAAAAAAAAAAATTCTTATGAACATATTGGAAATACTCCTGACATTTCGGTGTCTGTCAGATGAGTCCTAAAATGGTTGTTCAAGCAAATAGTGCTGATTTGCACAGTTGAGTAAACACTGTACAGTTTTATAACTAGGACCCGAGCGGACTCTTGGCAATCACCATGAGTATCACTTGTTGCCCTGTTTAACCTTCTCACTGCTCCTGATAAAAAATTTATGCTCCCAAATTAGAAAACTGCCACTGTCCTATGACTACTATAAGACACTTGATATGTCTATGTCGAATATGAGAAATAAACACTAAGCATTTGGAGCGTAGGCGGCAAGGTAGTGTAGTGGTTAGCGCTGTCGCCTCACAGCAAGAAGGTTCTGGGTTCGAGCCCCGTGGCCAGCGAGGGCCTTTCTGTGCGGAGTTTGCATGTTCTCCCCATGTCCGTGTGGGTTTCCTCCGGGTGCTCCGGTTTCCCCCACAGTCCAAAGACATGCAGGTTAGGTTAACTGGTGACTCTAAATTGACCGTAGGGGTGAATGTGAGTGTGAATGGTTGTCTGTGTCTATGTTTCAGCCCTGTGATGACCTGGCGACTTGTCCAGGGTGTACCCCGCCTTTCGCCCATAGTCAGCTGGGATAGGCTCCAGCTTGCCTGTGACCCTGTAGAACAGGATAAAGCGGCTACAGATAATGAGATGAGATTTGGAGCGTATTTCAAATTGAAAAGGCTTGTCGGATCATGGCATTTGACTGTATACTAGGCATCGGCCTCTGATGTCTTTTTGCAAACACAATCTGATTTAAAAATGTAAATACTTACTTTAAAATGTTTGGGTATCAGTGTTTTCCTTATCACACTATTGGGCGTGTATATAAAACCACAGCAATCAGATGCTGCTAAACATACAAACCCCACCACGTATAGGACAGTACTAAATAAAAAAAGTATTTGGCACTCAGGGTGATATACAGGAGTAAATTGTGTAACGTGTATTCAGCCTGGCACTGCCCACAATCATTTGGCTTTGAAGGCAATAGCATATGATTTACATCATTTTCACACTCACTGAACCATTCAGCGAGCTCTTGTGTCCTGTGAATAGGAGCATTGTCGTCCTGGAAAAGACCACTCCCGTCGGAATAGAAATATTTATTCATGGGATAATGCAAGTTTGTGTTGATTTTTGGTGCCCTTTCAGTTTAAGAGGACAAGTGGTTCCAAACTGTGCCAACACAATGCTACAGCATAACAATACAGGTAGTCGTCGACTTACGACTGCGTTTGGTTATGACTGACCGGTCGTAAACCGATCTGGTCGTAAGTCAGCCTGTGTTAAATGAACGTAAGTATATTGTGATGTGTAATGATATTGTAATCATCTTAAAGTCTTATTTTATCAACATTTTCTTATTTCATTACCTTGGCTCATTATTTAGTTTAAGTCAAACACTGCATACTACACTGCGTACAGTACAATTCGTTTAATATGTGCAAAACAAAAAATATAAAATACAGGTATGAAAAATAGAAAACATTTTAGTTTGAAACATATCAAAATACCATATTTCAAACTAAAATGTTTTATATTTTTTCACACCTGTCCAGGTGTGACAGCCAAACTCACTGAGGTGGTTTGCAAGCTCCTCGGTGGCAAGGCACCGGGGGTGGATGAGATCCGCCCTGAGTATCTCAAGTCTCTGGATGTTGTGGGGCTGTCTTGGCTGACATGCCTCTGCAACATTGCGTGGCGGTCGGGGATAGTGCCTCTGGAGTGGCAGACTAGGGTGGTAGTCCCTCTTTTTAAGAAAGGGGACCAGAGAGTGTGCTCCAATTATAGGGGAATCACACTTCTCAGCCTCCCAGGGAAGGTTTACTCCAGGGTACTGGAGAGGAGAATTCGGCCAATAGTCGAACCTCGGATCCAGGAGGAACAATGCAGTTTTCGTCCTGGTCGCGGAACACTGGACCAGCTCTATACCCTTCATAGGGTGCTCGAGGGTTCTTGGGAGTTTGCCCAACCAGTCCACATGTGCTTTGTGGATCTGGAGAAGGCATTTGACCGTGTCCCTCGTGGTATTCTGTGGGGGGTGCTTTGGGAGTATGGGGTTCGGGGCTCTTTGCTAAGGGCTGTCTGGTCCCTGTACGAATGGAGCAGGAGTCTGGTTCGCATTGCCGGCAGTTAGTCAGACCTGTTCCCAGTGCATGTTGGACTCCGGCAGGGCTGCCCTTTGTCACTGGTTCTGTTCATAATCTTTATGAACAGAATTTCTAGGCGCAGCCAGGGGCCGGAAGGAATCCTGTTTGGGAACCACAGGATTTCATCTCTGCTTTTTGCAGATGATGATGTCCTGTTGGCTTCTTCAAACCAGGAGCTTCAGCATGCACTGGGGTGGTTTGCAGTCGAGTGTGAAGCGGCTGGGATGAGAATCAGCACCTCCAAGTCCGAGGCCATGGTTCTCGACCGGAAAAGGGTGTCTTGTCCTCTCCAGGTTGGTGGAGAAGTCCTGCCTCAAGTGGAGGAGTTTAAGTGTCTCGGGATCTTGTTCACGAGTGAGGGAAGGATAGAGCGTGAGATCGACAGGCGGATCGGTGCGGCCTCCGCAGTGATGCAGTCACTTTACCGGTCTGTCGTGGTGAAGAAGGAGCTGAGCCAAAAGGCGAAGCTCTCGATTTACCGGTTGATCTACATTCCGACTCTCACCTATGGTCATGAGCTTTGGGTAATGACCGAAAGAACAAGATCGCAGATACAAGCAGCTGAAATGAGTTTCCTTCACAGGGTGGCTGGGTGCTCCCTTAGAGAGAGGGTGAGAAGCACAGTCACTTGGGGGGAGCTTGGAGTAGAGCCGCTGCTCCTCCACATCGAGAGGAATCAGCTGACGTGGCTCGGGCATCTCTTTTGGATGCCTCCTGGACGCCTCCCTGGGGAGGTGTTCCAGGCATGTCCCCCTGGGAGGAGGCCCCGGGGAAGACCCAGGGCACGCTGGAGGGACTACGTCTCTCAGCTGGCCTGGGAACACCTCGGTGTTCTTCCCGAGGAGCTGGCCGAGGTGTCTGGGGAAAGGGAAGTTTGGGCTTCCATGCTCAGACTGCTGCCTCCGCGACCTGGCCCCAGATAAGCAGAAGAAGACGAGACGAGACATACCAAAATACAAATGTAAAACGTAGCAAAATACAAAACTTAGTGACCGCTGGCATCACTGGTGCTTGGCTGTGGGTCGTCTACGTCATCATCAGCTGTTGCAGCGCTCGGGCTGGCGAGAGGATTTGCTCGTTTCATAAACCAGGAGCTGGGGCGAAAACTGTATGACGGAGTGCGCAAGGGAGCGCGAGAGAGACTGCGCATGTGCCTGGAGCTGGGGCGAAAACTGTCGTACGCGGCGAGAGGCGCTGCCGGGAGCTGGGGCGGAAACTGTCGTACGCTCAGCTAGCTCAGCTGGGAAACACTTGCCAGTCATAACCAGACGGTCGTAAAGTCGATCGGTCGTAAGTTGCATAGGTCGTAAGTCGACGACTGCCTGTAGTGATCGCTGTTTGAGCTTTGCTCGTTAATAATGATAATATTGCTGATTTAAATTTTTTATCAATTTATTATTGATATTGCCATGTAACTGTCACTGTGACCTTTTAATAAAAATGGTCAAATGTTAAGCATATTTTTCGCCTTTGCAGCTGTGATGGCTTTCCTGTTTGACCTAAAGGATTTGGTGGATCTCATGTCCATTGGGACATTGCTGGCGTACACCCTCGTGGCTGCCTGTGTCTTGATTTTGAGGTATTTCATTAGACTGAATCGTCTTTGCTTAGGATAGACTTCTGATTGGTTTAATAGTGAATTTGAGTATGTAAATATTTCCTTTTTTTTCGTCAGAATTATGCGCCAAACATTTTTTTTTTTTTGTCCTTCAAATCTCTTCCTGTTTTGTGCTCAGGTACCAGCCGGAGCATCCCCGTGTGAACGTGCAGTATCAGATCGCCAGGACTCAGGAGGATGCCAAGCCTGACTCCATTAGTGAGGGCAGTTCAAATTACCTGACTGAACCTCAGGACAACTGCACACTCCACAACCTGCTATTCCCTAAAAACACAAAGCCCTCACGGCTGTCTGGCTTTACGGTCAACGTCTGCAGCAGCGTAATAGGTCAGACAAACACACGAAACACAGACACACAATTTTCAGAGGGTTCAAATGCAAACATGTATGTACACTATGTAACTTGTAAAAATGTAAAAGTAGGGCTGATTAATTTTGTGATCATGATTTTCAGATTCCCTAAGTAATTAAATTTGATTGCAATATTTGGTGATTTAGATAATTGGAAAACATGAAATCATTTTTATTGACTATGGTGCATTATATCAGTCTCCTGTTGTGGATTTAGTATTAATATTTATACATACGAGTTTAATTTGCTTAGAATTTAAGACTAAGACGATTAAGGCCCTGGTCACACTACAGCTCGCGATGGGTTTGCGAATACTTGTCGACGAAATATTGGTATCATCGCCACCAATTGTGCAATACACGGCGAATGTTCTCTGAGCTTCGCGAGTTGTTTTTTGCTGCGTCCTTGCCTTGTGAGTGGCCAAAAACGTCATGAAAAATTTCAGTGCATGCACTGAAATTTGGTGGCAAAGTTTTTCTTGGGAGGCGGCACGGTGGTGTAGTGGTTAGTGCTGTCGCCTCACAGCAAGAAGGTCCTGGGTTTGAGCCCCGTGGCCGGCGAGGGCCTTTCTGTGTGGAGTTTGCATGTTCTCCCCGTGTCCGTGTGGGTTTCCTCCGGGTGCTCCGGTTTCCCCCACAGTCCAAAGACATGCAGGTTAGGTTAACTGGTGACTCTAAATTGACCGTAGGTGTGAATGTGAGTGTGAATGGTTGTCTGTGTCTATGTGTCAGCCCTGTGATGACCTGGCGACTTGTCCAGGGTGTACCCCGCCTTTCGCCCGTAGTCAGCTGGGATAGGCTCCAGCTTGCCTGCGACCCTGTAGAACAGGATAAAGCGGCTAGAGAAAATGAGATGAGTTTTTCTTGGCAAACTGAGCAGCAAATACTTCCAGATGGGTTTGGGAATATTTCCTGAAGCTCAGGGAACCTTCTTTGAGCCTCTTGAGATGTATTTGTCTCAAATCCATGTCCCCGATGCTCGCAGGAGCCTCATCAACACTGCGGCTCGGCACAGCCTAACCTTCCCTGAGACTTAAAAAGCGCGTTTACATTTGGGGATCCTTCAGAACAGGTTGTGTGCACGCTTGGGACCCAGTCGTTATGAGAAACGCCTGATGCTGATTTGAGCGCAATCAACACACGCATATAAGGACACTGTTTTCATAGAGACTTTGCAAGTATTCTGTCAGGTATGCAGGGGGAGACAGGTCTAAGTGCAGGAAGAGTGTTTATTAGCAGCCGTGATGGTTATGAAAACGAAACGTGAGGCAAGGTCAGAGTAATAAAACACAAACGAAACCAAAAGCAGAGTGATAAGCATGGCTAGAAACAAACGTGATAGCAATAATGATAATACTTTGCAAAGCCTCTGTGTCCTGCGCGTGCTGATTGCGCTGAAATCAGTATCAGGTGTTTCCCATAACGACTGGGTCCTGTGAGCGAGCATGGCCACTCAAGCGCGTAAAGGCATGACAGTTAAGTGTTTGCTTGCTGTATGACCACAACTTTTAGCTCGCCTGTATATCAACATGCATCGCCACCAAAACCACCTCCTTTTCATCGATACCCCATTGCAAAGCATCGCAAGCTGCAGTGTGACCATAGCTTAACGCAGCTAAGTGGTTTTATGAATGAATATAGTTTATGATGATTTTAACAAACAAGAAAACATCCATAATATGAAAAAATTGTTTTGTGCCTAAATTGGCTGAATAATTAAGATGAATTGATTTATTGTGACGTCTGTTCAAAATTACCTGAACATTTATATGTCGTATCATTTTCATGTTTTTGCTCATTAGTCACTGAGCCAAGCACATAAAGTATCATACAGGAGAAAGTAATAAGCGTGAGTTTGATATTAAAGGAGAACTGAAGGCAGATTTTTTTTATTCTCAAAATTCTATTTCTCATTTTATATAGGACTGTATTTCCGACGGCTATTTTGTCACTGCTATAGCAAGTTCTGAATGTTTGAAATATGCTCTGTAATATATCGGTCCATATGCCAAAGCAATGGCCGTAAACGAGATTCGCTGAGACCTGTGCAAGACTTCGTAGGACGGAAGTAAAACATACAGCAGAAATCAAAGTGATCAACATCTGCCAAAGTTGTCAAAAGACGCGCGCGCCCTCTTTCGAATGCTGATGTAATCAAGCCAGAAGTTTTCCCTGTGTCCGAAATCGCTCCCTACTCACTATATAGGGCAGTATATAGTGGGGTCGCCATTTTGTAGTGCTGTCCGAAACCTTAGTGAGGATTATGTGGGAAATGCACTCAGTATAATATGGATTTATCACAAAAATACATGCATGTATTTATTATTCTGAAAACCCACCAGCCGCCTGGTCTGGCACGTTTTAATTGTGCGACAGTAATGACGTAAATACCAGCGCGACGGACTAGTCCTTATCCTAGTCATGAAAGTGTTCCAGAATTTCCCGGAATTCCGGGTTTTTAGATTTTCTGCCAGATTTTTTCTGCTAATGACCTGGAAATCCGGATATTTGACAAAACTCTTGAAAATCTCCAGTTTCCCGAATGGAGAAATGTATTTTTCTGATTTTTCGTGTTCCTAGACGTGGCATAATACTTCGCACTGTCCTTGCATGGGTGCAGTCCTTAAATAGCCCAAACATAGTTCATTGATTAAAGACAGGTGTTCTTTGTTAACGGTGCGCGTGCCGGAGCTCGTTAGGTGCGCGTGCCAAGGCGCGCCTTCAGGTGCACGTGCTAAGGCGCGCAGGACTGACACCGTTCTGCGTAAGCGCAACACAATCACACTAGAAAGCATGTTCAAGCTGCCAGTGTAGCTGCAGTCTTTTTAGTTGCAAATTACGAGTATTTTCTCTTGTGTTAATAATTCGCCATGTCAAAAACCAGCAAAACTTTCCTCCTCCTTTCGACGTGAAGAGAGGTAAGCAATTTATTTATAATATTTTTTTTTCCCCATCACAGTTGCATTTTGTGGTTTCGAAGCTAAGTTTTAGTGCCGTTTCTAGAACACAACATCAAGAAAACGTGGAAGAAACAGCAGCGCGCGCACACACACACACCCTACGCCCCTGATTTATATGAGAAATGTGGTATTCATTGGTGTGTTTAAATTTACAGACAATACGAACTAATGTAAACAATTGGCTTCAACTCGCATAAATATGAATTGGAAATGTTTAGTTCACTTTAGCTTCTGCAAACGCACAACTCTACTAAAAGATTGATAAACGAGGCTCAATGTCCCCAACATTGAAACCTGAAAGCTTTAGAAACTCTAACAGACTTTTTAACAGCACTGTTTGGGGATTTGTCTGATTTTTTTTTCAAAGTAATGAACTGTGTAGCAGGAAAATCACCACGTTTTCTAAATGCACTCCTGAAAATTACTCATTAACTAGGGGGATTAAATTTGATATTTTTGACATGTGAATCATTAATGTACATGAAAGAAAAAGGCTTAAAAGTTATAACTTGTTTTAGTGAAAATAAGTACTAAAATGCACTAGAATGCAGGGTTTTGCATGTTATGTTATTAAAATATTTTCGGGGGACGTTGCCGCCCCCCCATTTCAGGGTTTTTTCCTTTGCTCCACTTTCATCTCTATTGTCCTGTCGTCTTTCCAACTCTTCTCTACTCCACGTTGGTTCGAAGTCGTATGGAATAATCTCCATCACTGATGAAGCTGGCAAATCTCAAAATTAATCTAAATTGGAATGACATGGTGATCTGGCCGCTGTGTAAACAGTTTTCAAAATGGCGGCACTGACACGTCACGTTTGAAGTCTCGCACAAGTCTCGTGAAGATCGCACGGATAAGCGACACCTGCCGTGGACCATACGAACTACATTCAACATGGCTAAAAACCGAAAAGGCCGCTAAGTGTAATATAACATGCCAATACGAGTCACGATGTAAGGTTAATAAAACCGAAAACGTAATTGAATAACACGTTAATTAAGAAATAAAGCAAGTTTAAAAATGACTTCAGTTCCCCTTTAAGGGAAAACTGTGGTCACATTTCAGCCATGATTGTGAGGCTGTAATTGAGAGTACGGTTTGAGAAAGACAGTCATGCTGCAGTATAAACTGATATGGTGGTATGAAGTATATAATTTAATATTATACCACAGGTTTACATTAATGCACTCATTCTAATGTTTTCATTTTTGTTTTACGTTGTACATTATTTAATTTGTTATAGCTACATGATAACTTGTTTCGTAGACATTCCACAACATTAAATGATACTATACAGAGAGATAAAGTCCAACATATCATTGTTTAATAAATAAACTCTGTTAGCATTGGCAAACTGCTATCGTATAAGATGAATAAAACACTTTTGGAATCCTATTGGAAAATCAGATCATATTCAAAGTGCACATACAATATCTCAGGGATGACAATTTTCCGCGGATCTGCGGAATTCCGAGTTTTTCCCGCTGAAAATGTCATTTTTGTGAAACGTGTAAATCCGTTGAGAAAATTTCGGGGGGGGTTCGGGGTGTGTGTGTATGGTTAACGATCTGTGGTCACCTTATAACTCAGACATCCCGAGTCTCCCGGAAATTCCGGAAGTCTCCCGCATATTGATAGCGGCTCCCTGATGCCTGCAAATTGGAGAATATCTCCCGGAATCTAGAGCAAGCGAGCAAGCGCGTGCACGCGCAACATTGTCTACCTCGCGCATCTTAGAATGTGCGCATATGATGGAGCGCGAGAGAGAGACTGTGTGTGTGCCTGTTCATGTAGCGCATGCTAGACAAAGAGCATCCTGATTGGGTTACTCAGCAAAATAAGCCAATCAGCTTTCACTGTGGGCGGGCTTTTATCCCTTTTCTTGAGGACCAACGTTTTCAGTTGAGTCAGTGCAGCCTACAGGACTGGCATGGCAGAGAGTGCGCGCCAAAAAACGAAAATACGAAACCCACTTCAGCTCGGATTACACAAAAGAATCTCCCTGTCTAAGAATCTCCCTGTCTAATAAGGGTCAACAATAATTACAGTTTCATGCGATGTACTGTTTGCAGCAGTGGTTTCAGCATTGCCCATGGTGGCTTAAATGATTGTAAAGGACATGTTGAGGTGAGGAGTGTCATTTCATGTGCATTATATTTAGGTCAACAACAGGCTGTCATGAAAAGACCAAACTTACTGAAGATTTCCGTAAAGTAACAATGTATGAATATACATCATATATATCACATATATATCAAATACACGTCATATATAAGTGTGTATCTTTTTATAAATGGGGTTAGCTTATCTAATGTAGCATGTTGGGGAGAATCATAGTATCGTATCTATATTTCTGATAAAATTTTAGGTATGATACTGTGTATAACTCTCCTACTTATTGCTCGTTTCATAGGGGGACGGGGGGAATTGCTGGCGTGTGCCGCGCGGGAGCGTCTGCCCAAATTTTTTAGGCCGAGATGAACTTAGTTTTTGATTTTAAAAAAATTTCCAATATGTAATGCCCATTGTACATGCCTGTTCTTTAATTCAAAATCACCATCTTGATCTTCAGATTGACCGTATGGTATCTGTATTACATTACACAGCATCCTGTCCAGATAAAACCTAGTTAGTTCACACAACAGTTGAAAGGGAAGTGATGAGTGATGTTGAATGTTGCCTGCTTAATATGCAAGACCTCCTGCTACCATGAGAACATCAGAAGAAAGCTTAAGAGAATTATATGATAGAACTTTTTTCTGGTGTGCACTTCATTTTAAAGGATTAGAATATTCAAAGACATGAATAGCTAAAATGCAGAAACATAATACTGTAGAGCTCGTTTATATTAAAAGGTGCATTGATTTTTTTTTTTTAAATCATCAAATGTGAATTGATTAAAAACAAGTCTCTTGTCCCATATTAATCATTTTCACCTGGTAGTCCACCAAGAAGGGGAATTTATCTCATCTCATCTCTAGCCGCTTTATCCTGTTCTACAGGGTCGCAGGCAAGCTGGAGCCTATCCCAGCTGACTACGGGCGAAAGGCGGGGTACACCCGGGACAAGTCGCCAGGTCATCACAGGGCTGACACATAGACACAGACAACCATTCACACTCATATTCACACCTACGGTCAATTTAGAGTCACCAGTTAACCTAACCTGCATGTCTTTGGACTGTGAGGGAAACCGGAGCACCCGGAGGAAACCCACGCTGACACGGGGAGAACATGCAAACTCCGCACAGAAAGGCCCTCGCTGGCCACGGGGCTCGAACCCGGACCTTCTTGCTGTGAGGCGACAGCGCTAACCACTACACCACCGTGCCGCCGGAATTTATTTCCAAATAAATTGCAACTTTTTACTGATAAAATTAATGGTTTTGGGGTAAAAAAAAATAGCCAAAAATCATTAGCTCCCGCCCCCTGGGCCCCCACCGGGGCTGTGCCAGGGAAATCGATAAATCAAACGGGATAAAGAACTGCTTCCGATGGGCATGGCTCGATAGTAGCGTTACCGTGCAGATAGGGACACAAACTGTGACGACGTGCCTGACGGAACATATCCGAAAAGTGGACGTGCCGGGAAAGGTTCTGTGTATTCTGTGCTCAGATATGATCAATTATGGAAACAGAGGAGCTAGAAACGTCCAGGAGCACATCAAAACAAAAAAGCACAAAGGTACATTTTACTTAAATTGTCAAAGATAGAGTCAGGAGGAATCTAATATATCGTTACGGTTACCTCCATTATCGCTCACGATATATATTTGTTATCTTAAAGTTTATAAACGTTTTAAACCATCATTGAATTTGAAAACATTCATTTTTACATATATATATATATATATATATATATAAGGCGCACCCCCCTTTGCGTGCGTTATGTCTGCCCTTGGCAGACATTTCAGAGTTTTTTTTAAATGTCCCATTCTCATCCCTGAATATCTGGACACATTTCTAATGTTTTTGTTGTTTTTTTCTTTTCTCCTCGGTCACTCTGTGCAGGTGTGTTGGTGTGTATTTTCTGTATTGTCGCAGTACAGGGTGCATTTCAGGTCTGGGTTCTGGCTGTGATGGGAATCCTAGCTGGAATATGTCTGCTCTTGTGTCTGTTAATCTGGCGGCAGCCTGAGAGCAAAACCAAGCTATCCTTTAAGGTAAGCCGTGATGAAACGCAGGGCATTTTAAAAAAATGTAGAAATAAACTGGAACATGTGTTGAGGTGAATAGCAGCTTAATCAGTAAGCAAGGTGGTAATAATAATAATAATGGAAACGGATATATTTAAGATGTCCTTTTCTATAAAAGGTAACAAGTAACAAGCTGATCAATATAGGAAGTGTAAGTAAGTGATGTGTGTTTCCTCTTTCAGGTCCCTCTGCTCCCTTTCCTGCCTGTGCTGAGTATGTTCATTAATATCTACTTGATGATGCAGCTGGACAAAGGCACCTGGCTGCGTTTTGCCATCTGGATGGCAATCGGTAAGTCTCACCCATTTTTAGTAAAGAGGAAAAACAAAAGTAATAGTTAGCAGTGTATAAAGTAACATGTTATAAAGCTAGAATGTACCACGAGTGCTACCCAAACACGATTTACTTCCGAAAAACACAATTTAATTTCATTCAGCACACGAATTACAGATAGACCTAAAGTTTGCAGTTTTAAGATGCCCAAAACAGCTTCTTGAATTTAATTTTGGGGTGGCACGGTGGTGTAGTGGTTAGCACTGTCGCCTCACAGCAAGAAGGTTCTGGGTTTGAGTCCGGCAGCTGACGGGAGACCTTTCTGTGTGGAGTTTGCATGTTCTCCTCATGTCTCTGCGGGTTTCCTCTGGGTGCTCCGGTTTCCCCCACAGTCCAAAGACATGCAGATTAGGTTAACGTGGGGCAGCCTTGGGCTGAAGTACCCTTGAGCAAGGTACCTAACCCCCAACTGCTCCCCGGGCGCTGTAGTGTGGCTGCCCACTGCTCTGGGTGTGTGCATGTGTTCACTGCTTCAGATGGGTTAAATGCAGAAGATGAAGTTCACTGTGCTTGAGTGTGCATGTGACAAATAAAGGCGGCGGCTTCTTCTGAACCGAACCCGCTAATATGAAACATTTGTGACCCCAGAAACTGTAAATGCTTTTAGCTGACATTATCTGCGACGAATTTGGGTTATAAAGTTACATATTGAGGAACCCTCAGTCCAGTGACTTGTCTCTTCTGTTTTCAAACCAGGCTTCATCATCTACTTTGCCTACGGGATCAGAAACAGCACAGAAGGCACATTGGCCAGTAATGGCACAGAAGACAACTCATTTGTTACAGGCAAATCAATATATAAAAGGAAAAATGGACCTCCTACACCAGAGAAAGAGGCCTTTCTCAACCATCGTGTTAACGTAAACAACGAAGATGATGAGGAGGAAGACGAAAGTGACTCCTAAGGATGCTCTAATGCCTTCTGGTCTTCATGTTGGACAGCAATGAAAAGGAAAGTCAGGATTTTTGCAGGCTGATACGGACTGGTCGTTTTGCAATGTGAGGTTTAGCGCATTCAGGGAATCATTGGTTATATTCATGAGTTTTACTGTTTTCCTACAGTGCTGCTGACTGATCATTTCTCGTCTCGGGTGTATGGTATAGTTTAGAATTCTTTGTCAGTACTCATGAGTGCCATATAACTTGGTTTTAATTGATGTTGCCAAATTGTTTGCCTTATGTAAGTCAGAAAGTTTTGAATCATGTATATTGTGAGGTGTTCATGAGCAGCAGCTGTGTTCCTCTGTCCTGGGTGTATATATGGAATTGCACTATATATAGGAAAGCCACTCTAGTTGTTACATCACTTGATATCACCAGATGGGTTTTCCCAAGGGAGAATGGAGATCTTTTTTTTTTTTTTTTTTGTGTGTGTGTGTGTGTGTGTGTGTGTAGTTTGCAGTTTTCTCCTTTCTGTGAAAATCCAGGGTGATTTTGTAAATGATTAGCATTATAAGTAAGAGGCAGTAAAGAAAATGCAAATGTGGGGTAATGTAGGAAAATGTGCATTAATTGAGCATTTGGAGAAAACATAGTTGCAGGGTGGTCTTGTTCTGTAAGATATTTTTTGTAAAGGTCTAATGTTTGTGTGTGCAAATTAATTATTTGTTTGTATTATGATATGAACTTTGGTTTTGGGATTAATGTATTATTTATGGTACATCATGCGTGTAATTCATTTGAGCCACCTACTTGTTCAGTGTATTCTGGCAGTCTTTTTAAGAAAACATGCACATCAAACTCTGTCTCCTAAATGTTTTATTATTACATGAAACTTCGCGCGCATGTTTAAGTTGTCTTTGATTGTGCATGCTTTTTTAAAATTGTTTTTCTGCTCAAACACTACGAAACAAAATCCTTACAATTTCATGACAAAAACATAGAAGCCTGAAATCTTTTATGGTTTGTCACTTTCAGGGAAAGTTTTAACAGCTCTGTGTACAAGACTACATCAAAGTTTTTCAAATTAAAATTTTCCATGGATCTCTTCATGACATCACGGACCCTTTGAATGGAGGCAAAACAAAATGTCTGATAACATAATGAAATTTGCAAAATGTATATTATTACCATTTGTTTTAATAAAAAAGCCAGTTGTACATACTGTTTTCTCTCCTAAATTATTTACTTCCTTGTAAAAGTCCAGTGTGCCCTTTTTTTCACCCCTTGTTGTTCGGCGAGTGAGTGAGTGACTGAATTTACCCCCTTCTTCTTCCTTCCATGCAAATGTGTAGTTTATAGTGGTCTCTGTATTCTGCAGCATGTAACCAGTAGAGGTTAGTATATTTTGAAAGAAAATATGTAAATGCTTTTCAACATTCAGCATCAAGTAATGTTCATGACATCATGCTTTTTCTGTGGCTGTCAGGGCAGTAAATGAAACTACATAGCTTGAACTAAATTAGTGGTCACTGCTGTTTGTGCTTATGACAAGACTCTTACCACACTGTGGGTGGCATGGTGGTGTAAGTGGTTAGCACGGTTGCCTCACAGCAAGAAGGTTCTGGGTTTGAGCCCAGCAGCTGGCAGGGGCCTTTCTGTGTGGGGTCATTCTATGTCAAATCAACCAAAATTCAAAGGTTTTCCCACCTCAAATTTTTCATTTTCATAATTTTTCTTCCAGTGATAGATACGCATATATGATGACCAAAGCCCAAATATTAGGTCTCTGTGATCTTACAGATGAAATTAGTTTTCACCTATAATCTGGAGCAAAATTAGGGCCATAAAAAAGACATTTATGATGGCCATATCTTCATTATTTTGCTTGTACTGTAAGTTTGGGAGGTATATTTTAGGATTTGGGCATCATTATCATCAGCTTTGAACATATGTATGAAGGGCAGCATGTTAAAAAAAAAAAAACAATTTACCGTCATGATTGCATTTTCTAGTAAGTTAGAGTGCTTATTATGAAAAAAACTACACCACAGCTGTCCATATCTTTAACACCGTACTATTGTGGATCAACTTCTTATGCCCTTCATGTATTTGCATGGCTGTAGATGTTATATACTGTATCTTAAAGGAACCAACATGCAAACTTGACCCAGAATGAAAATGCCAAATTATCCCTTATTTTAGGGGGTCAAAATCCAGGGAGGGACACATAGTACATAGCTGGTATTTTATATATTTAAAGTAGGTTAATAATATAAAATAATATATAATAATTAGGTATGTAATATCTTTCCTTCTTAGAAAAATATTGGCGTCATTTATGAACAAAAATGCTAATTTTCTCTTCTGAGCCAACTCTGACCTTGCATAAATTGTTAATTATGATGATCTGGTATCTAAATTTGTGGTAATTTATTTTTAGCTTTGCTGACTTCAGCAGCAAAGCTGTTCAAATAGCTTAGTCCGGCGTCTGTCTGTCCGTCCATCTGTTAGCAGGGCATGTTTTGACACCATAAGAGCTAGGAGGCTCATATATGGCCTGAATATACGTACCTTGGGTGACCACAATCTAGCTCACCAAAAACTAGGTCACTGTGACCTATTTTATTGACTATCGGCCAAAGTTCGTTGTTTTGGGGGCAATTTACATGTATTCCCAATGAGGAGGATTTGGGCCTGTATTTCAGTGGCCTTTTCAAGTTGCATTTACTTTGTGATATGATTTAATAGACTTTGACAAGACCTTTTGACCCATATGACCTACTTGACCTTATTTTCAAGGTCACAGGAGGGTTTTAAATCTTCAAACAATAAAGTCTTCATAGTGGCTTCTAGGTTGAAATAAAGCATGTGGCCACGGCAAATCGCCATGCGATGGCATTGGGGGTACCGTAAAAAGGCTTGCTGCTCGGGCAAGCCTCCGAGCTACAACAAGTAACCATATTCTGTTGCCTATTGGTCTCTATGAATGGGCTGTCAAGGAAATCCAAGGTATCAAGTTCTTGTACGTCTCTAAGGAAGATGTGGCAAAAGCATCATAGTCCCAAGAAGAACGGTACAAAGAAGCAAAGAAGGTGCCTGGCATTAGAAGCCATCACAGCTTCATACCTGATGGGCCTAACCTGAAAATGTACAGGATCTCTGCAGATATTTCCATGACAAGTGGGACTTTAGCACATTCTACTGCACATCATGATATCCAAGAATACAAGCCTGGTGCATATGTGGCAGCCGTCTATGACCAGGTCTGGTACAGTATATAGGAAGTGTGCTAGAGGTAGACGAAGACAAGGATGATCTACTCATCACTTTCATGAGGCAAACACAGAATCCTTGCACGTACAAATGGCCCAGGCAGAAGGACAAGTGCTGGGTTCCTGTGGGCCATGTGCTGTGCTCGCTGCCACTTCCCAGTACAACTACAGGCAGACAGTACAAGTTCCAACAGATGGACACTGACAAAATCAGAGACAGTTTTAAGTTGTTCACAAGTGTGCATGGATGAACTCTTAGAAACACTACCAGTGTATAGATTGGCATTAATAATATATAATGTGACTTGTTTTGAACATTACCTAGAGTTTTTTGGGAAATTATCATATTTTGCTGTGATAATTAATACATGTTGATCAATGATCTGGCTTGTACTGAATTTATCTTTGATAGCTAGATATGTCTGACTTGAAGTATGGCTAAACTGTTAGTTAATAAACATTTTTGTGTTAAACAAAACAATAGTGTTCCCTTTTTCAGAGGATTTCTAGCAGTTGGTTAAAGTGCCATTCCACCATTGGATGTATTCTTTGGCATAAAATACAATATATTTTGACAACATATATAAATGGTATCACTAGATAGAGAAATCTTTTAGCTTCAAAATGATATATCAAACATAATTTTTTGACAACGACAAGTATATTAATTTTGCGACCAAAGTCACCTATCCTTTTAATTTCCGCGCGTGATGTCATCGGCAGGTTCCCCTTCTTATGTACCACGTGACGTGGCACATATTATCAGCAATGGCGGATAGAACGCGATAAAAATAATACCAATAAATCTAGCTAATACCAATAAATCTAGCTAACTGAAAGATTAACTCAAAATTTTTCGCAATTTTTTTGGCCCCCATATACGAGGAGAAATGACTCTCTCACTTTGGGGGTTTCCTGGTCTAAAAATAGACCGACACGTGGTACACAAGAAGGGGAACCTGCTGATGACATCACGTTTCACTACCGCGCGGAAATTAAAAGGGTAGGTGACTTTGGTCGCAAAATTAATATACTTATCGTTGTCAAAAAATTATGTTTGATATATCATTTTGAAGCTAAAAGATTTCTCTGTCTAGTCATGTTGTCATACAATATATTGTATTTTATGCCAAAGAATACATCCAATGGTGGAATGGCACTTTAATGGCAGACCCCGGGTCCAATTGTCTTGTTGTAAGTTCAAAAGAGAGAGTATTACATCTTCCATTTTTTCACATATTATTACCAAGGCGCACATTTTCAAGCACAAAAAAACCCCTGAAATTGCTATAATGTGTCCCTTTTGAGAAAAGTATGTATCCAGTTATGACAAAAATAGCACTTTTCATTCTGGGTCCAACTTCAAGGGTTAATAAGTCAGTGAATCTAGCCACTGGGGCCTCGAGCTTGTTTAATATGCTTAAGAAGTTTACTGACAGTATATATTAAAAATTTTAGGTCTCTATCATCACTAAGCTAAGAGTAATGAAGAAATCAAAATTGTAAAAATACACTAGCGAATTTTCGTTTAGGTGATTTTTGCTTTTTCTATACCACCTGAGGGCTAAACTGGACAAAATATGTAGACAATGATGGTTAAAATCAAGAGAGGACCAACTTTTCTGATAATAAAATCCATGTCATAGACCTAACACTTCTGCAAGTACTTTTTCTAGATGCACAAAGTTTCTCCAGAATTAAAGCATGCAAGTAGGAAATGACCCCTACTTCAAAAACAAGGCTGAATCTCAACAGTTAGCAATAATTAAGTTTAAATACTTAGCCTTAGTACTACCAAGGCATGCTATTTGCAGTGTGTAAAGTTTAAGCAAAATCAATAATTTGAGGTGGGAGGCTCTGGTTGAGTTCACGTGCAATGACCCTGTGGAGTTTGTTTGTCGTTCCCGTGTCTGCATAGGTTGAACATGTCCCACAGTTCAAAGATATGCGGTTAGGTTAATATGGGATGGCCTTGGCCTGACGTACCCTTGAGCGAGGCACCTACGGTAACTCCCAACTGCTCCCCGGGTGCTGTTAGCATGGCTTGTGTATGTGCTCATTGCTCACATGTGTGTGTGTTCACTGCTTCAGATGGGTTAAATACAGAGAGGAATTTCACAAGCGTGTGATGAATAAAGTTGTTGTTGTTCTTCTTCTTCATAATAGCACCATTACTTGTAACATAGGATACGTTCTGTTTGAATAATGCAGACAGAAAAAAAGACTGTATTACAGGCTGGGAAATGCCACTCCAGGGAACATATCCAGTTTTGTGATGACTGAGTTCACTGATTTAAGTCACTAAACTGTATTTTAAGATTATGGAAAAAGTGGAAAACTTTGAGGTGGCACACATTATCACTGTTATAAAAGTGGCCTCTTGCAGCACATGGAGAAGATATAACCTCTGTACCAGAACCTGTGACCCCATTTCGCCTTCACTATGTTCATTTGTTTTCTATTGATGGTGGGTGAGATGGATTTAATCCTATCTGTTTTCACATGAGATGCAGACTACACCCTGTACAGGTCACCAATCTACTGCAAAGCTAACACACACAGAGACCCCAGTCAGGTGCAAAGGTTCAAACCCAGAACCTTCTTGCTGTGAGGCAACAGTGCTAACCATTGCACCACCATGTCACCCTTTGCTCTACAACCCCAAGTCCAAAAAAGTTGGGACAAAGTACAAATTGTAAATAAAAACGGAATGCAGTGATGTGGAAGTTTCAAAATTCCATATTTTATTCAGAATAGAACATAGATGGCATATCAAATGTTTAAACTGAGAAAATGTATCATTTAAAGAGAAAAATTAGGTGATTTTAAATTTCATGACAACAACAGATCTCAAAAAAGTTGGGGCAAGGCCATGTTTCCCACTGTGAGACATCCCCTTTTCTCTTTACAACAGTCTGTAAACGTCTGGGGACTGAGGAGACAAGTTGCTCAAGTTTAGGGATAGGAATGTTAACCCATTCTTTGTCTAATGTAGGATTCTAGTTGCTCAACTGTTTTAGGTCTTTTTTGTCATATCTTCCGTTTTATGATGCGCCAAATGTTTTCTATGGGTGAAAGATCTGGACTGCAGGCTAGCCAGTTCAGTACCTGGACCCTTCTTCTACGCAGCCATGATGCTGTAATTGATGCAGTATGTGGTTTGGCATTGTCATGTTGGAAATTAAGATTCCAGCAAGTGGTTTACCACTGGGTACTTCGATTTTCTCTGACCTTCCAAAAACATGCCCATTGGTGGATTGGCTAAGAAAAATTGCCCCATCAGTGTGAATGGGTGTCTGAATTGTGCATGGTACCTTGTGATGGACTGTCCCATCTGGGGTGAATTTTCCCCTCATACCAAGTGTTCCTGGGGCTACATCCACACGACAACGGCAACGAGATGTTATTTAAAAATATATCGCGTCCAAATGGGCAACGATCAGTAAAATATCACGTCCATATGGCAACGCAACGCTTGCTGAAAACGATGCAATACACATGCCACACCTCTAGGGGCGCTGTAAGACGGTCCCTTCGGAGACACCAGAACAATAGAAGAAGTAAGGACGCATGCGCATAAACTATTATGCGCGAGACTTCATATTAGCCACAAAGTCAGGAGAATCTGTTCGTAAAATTACATTATAATGACCAAATACAATGAAAAGTATTTTTCCAGTCTCACCTGTGAAAGGTAATCCCATGTGATCTCGTTTGGATGGCAAACCTGTTGGTACAGTTAAACGCAGCTAATCTTTATTCTCCGCTTTGACCTATCCAATATGGCGGCGAGGATGACGTATGATTCTACGCGGAAGGCGGCGTCTTTAATGGTCTGGAATAAATTGAATGCTACACGTTGATGGATTAATTTGTTGTTTCTCACCTGTGAAAGGTAATCCCATGTGATCTCGTTTGGACTGTAAACCTGTTGGTACAGTTAAACGCAGCACATGAATCTTTATTCTCCGCTTTGACCTATCCAATATGGCGGCGAGGATGACGTATGATTCTACGCGGAAGGCGGCGTCTTTAATGGTCCGGAATAAATTGAATGCTACACGTTGATGGATTAATTTGCTCTTCTACGCCCTTTTTGAGGAATGTATTGTAGGACTAAAACCAACATCTGAAGAGGTGAGATCGCTCCTTTTTTTCCCTATTTTTGCTGGCGGGATTGACTCTGCCCTAAGGGCAGAGTCTCTCTCTCTCTCTCTCTCTCTCTCTCTCTCTCTCTCTCACTTTGCACCATTACACAATAAATATTCACAGTGAAAATATTTTGTAAGCACGTTTCATGAACCAAGTTATAGGATTTGTTGACAACTTGCATCGAGTTCGTTACACTTCTACCCGGTGTGAAGCACTCACAGTCATGTGGTTGTGACGTCATCGTAAACAAATCCGTTCTACTCATCCAGACGACTTCACAACGGCAACATTGCCAGATCTTTCCACTCTGGAACCCGTTCTCAAAAAGATTGCGTTTTGGGCACCCAAAACGCCGGTGCCGTGTGGACGCCAGGCCTAAACGATAAGCAATTGTATCGGAGTCACCTGAATCCGTTGCCGTGTGGACAGGGCCTGGGATAGGCTCCAGATCCAGCATGACCCTGACCAGGATAAAGCACTTACTGAGAACTGAAGCAGTGAAGCCTGGCTGTGCGGCTGTACTCAAACACTAATTTGCATACACATCATGCCCCCTTGGGTATATGTATTATTTTAATGTCTACCATTTGTTAGATTAAGTTTTATTTCATAGTGTTTGATTGTGTGCTGGGTTTGTCTGTGCCACGATGATTATACAGATGCTGCTATATTCATTAGAATTCACTGTTCTGATGAAGCCTGGTGGATTTTGTTCTGTTACAACCTCAGTAAACTTATGCTAAAACTGAGTTTGCTACTATATGAGTATTGTTTTTTTCTTGGCAAGATTTCTTCTTTATTGATGCTACTATATGACTATACTATACTTTTACCCACATATGGCTAAAAGTACCTGAACATCACACCCAAACAGTATGGACCCATTCCAATAGCATGAGCATTAACATGGAGTTGGTCCCCTACATGGCGGAGTGGTTAGCACTATCGCCTCACAGCAAAATGGTTCTGGGTTTGAACATCATGAGTAACAGGGGCCTTTCTGTGTGGAGTTTGCATGTTCTGCCTGTGTGGGTTTCTTCCAGGTGCTCCAGTTTCCTCCCAAAGACATGTGGATTAAATTTCCCATATGTGTCAATGGTTGCTTGTCTCTGTGTTAGCTCTGTGATGCATTGGCAACTTGTCCAGGGTGTACCTCGCCTCTCACCCAAAGTCAGATGGAATTGGCTCCGGCTTCCCCTGCCAACCTGACAGATAAGCAGTATAGATAATGGATGGATGGTCCCACACACTTCCTTGGGATGCTATAACAGCAGTTCACTCTTCTGGGATGCCTTTCCATTCGACTTTGGAGCGTGGCTGTGGTCCATTCAGCCACAAGAGTATAAGTGATGGGTGAGGAGGCCTGGTGTGCAGTTGGCATTCCACTTCATCCCAAAGGGGATGCAGTTGGCATTACACTTCATCCCAAAGGGGGTGCAGTTGGCATTCCACTTCATGCCAAAGTTCAGGCCTCTGTGCAGGCCACTTGAGATTCTTTCACTAGAACCTTGGCAAACCATGTCTTTATGGACTTTGGTTTGTGCTCAGGGACAATTTCGTGGTGGAACAGGTTTGGGCCCCTTAGGTCCAGTGAAGGAAAAATCTTAATGCTACAACATACAAAGACATTCTATACAATTGTGTGTTTAGAACTTTCAGGCAACAGTTTGAGGAAGAGCCACATTTGGGTGTGATGGTCATGTCCACATACTTTTGGCGTTATAACAGTTGTTGCAGTTTATGGATCAATTTATGAGATATAGTGCCATGAGTATGTAACATGTAATATGTAAACAACAACAACAACAAAACTTGACAACAAGAGGAAACTGACAAATACAAAAGGAGTTGTGTTCCTGATTCCCACTGTGAACATGTGGTGGCACTGTTACTGCATTTTACTCAAACCTGCAAGCAGCATCCATCCGTTCCGCATCATCCTTCCATTTTTGTACCATCTCTCCTTCCCACCCACCCACTCTCTCTCTCTCTCTCTGCTGAGGATGCTGTGTGTGAATGATCTCTCCATACTGACATGTGGACTGATTGTGCAACATTTTCCCACTGACACTGAACATCTTGCAAGGTAAGAACACTTTGTTCAGCTCACAATGCTACTCATGCATGCTGTTTAGAGTGTAATGCTACCTGTCACCTGCTGTTGCCTCATTTTACTCTTACTGCAACCCAAAAAAACCATAAACACACTGGTACTGCTGCAGTACTCCCCCCCCCCCCCCCCCCCCCCCCCCCCCCCCCATGTGGATGTGTTTATGTGCAGAATGGTGCACTGAAATGTGTTGGATCATTAAGCATGAATTTAGGATTAAACACCATTCCATACAGAAGGATATAGCTGTGACAGTTATCACTTACTCTCTCTGTGTGTGCGTGTGTATGTGTGTGTTCATATGTTCACTGATACGCTTCTGATGTTTCTATATGTGTGCATAAAAGACATTTTTGAAGATATTTAACATGCACAATTCATTATATTTTATTTATTAAAGCCTCATGCTTGAATTTGTAAATCATATATTCGTGCATTAATTGATCTGAATGATGACTGCTTTTAGTGTGTAATGAAATGTCGCACACCATTAATTGGAGTCAACCTAATGACTCACACTTACCCTTCATTAATACATCCAGCTTTTAGAAAAGCTGTCTGACTAACATGCACCAGCTAAATCTCAATTTGCATTTTCACTTTACATATACACTGATTTGCATAGAGTGTACAGTCTCAGCATTTATGCACAAACCACAGCAGCACACGCCACATAATGAAGTGTCTAATATGTTCTATTATCACATTTAAGAGCAATACCTTGATGTGTCTGTTTGCGGCAGAACGTTGGTGATGTTTCATGTCAAGAGCACCAGAGAGGGTTAGGGAAGTCACCGTGGCACAAGAACTCGACATAATGTATTATGTTTTTGTATTTTATGTAACTCATTGAGTAAATAGTGTAAATAATTTCAGAGCTTTTATCCATATTCTACTTTGGGGTTTTATTCTTCAAATACAAACACTCCTCAGAATGAATAATGTACTATCTATCTACAAACACGATTCCAAAAAAGTTCGGCCAAAGTACAAATTGTAAATAAAAACAGAATGCAATGATGTGGAAGTTTCAAAATTCCATATTTTATTCAGAATAGAACATAGATGACATATCAAATGTTTAAACTGAGAAAATGTATCATTTAAAGAGAAAAATTAAGTGATTTTAAATTTCATGACAACAACAGATCTCAAAAAAGTTGGGACAAGGCCATGTTTACCACTGTGAGACATCCCCTTTTCTCTTTACAACAGTCTGTAAACGTCTGGGGACTGAGGAGACAAGTTGCTCAAGTTTAGGGATAGGAATGTTAACCCATTCTTGTCGAATGTAGGATTCTAGTTGCTCAACTGTCTTAGGTCTTTTTTGTCATCTCTTCCGTTTTATGATGCGCCAAATGTTTTCTATGGGTGAAAGATCTGGACTGCAGGCTGGCCAGTTCAGTACCCGGACCCTTCTTCTACGCAGCCATGATGCTGTAATTGATGCAGTATGTGGTTTGGCATTGTCATGTTGGAAAATGCAAGGTCTTCCCTGAAAGAGACGTCGTCTGGATGGGAGCATATGTTGCTCTAGAACCTGGATATACCTTTCAGCATTGATGGTGTCTTTCCAGATGTGTAAGCTGCCCATGCCACACACACACTAATGCAACCCCATACCATCAGAGATGCAGGCTTCTGAACTGAGCGCTGATAACAACTTGGGTCATCCTTCTCCTCTTTAGTCCGAATGACACGGCGTCCCTGATTTCCATAAAGAACTTCAAATTTTGATTCGTCTGACCACAGAACAGCTTTCCACTTTGCCACAGTCCATTTTAAATGAGCCTTGGCCCAGAGAAGACGTCTGCGCTTCTGGATCATGTTTAGATACGGCTTCTTCTTTGAACTATAGAGTTTTAGCTGGCAATGGTGGATGGCACGGTGAATTGTGTTCACAGATAATGTTCTCTGGAAATATTCCTGAGCCCATTTTGTGATTTCCAATACAGAAGCATGCCTGTATGTGATGCAGTGCCGTCTAAGGGCCCAAAGATCACGGGCACCCAGTATGGTTTTCCAGCCTTGACCCTTACGCACAGAGATTCTTCCAGATTCTCTGAATCTTTTGATGATATTATGCAAAGTAGATGATGATATGTTCAAACTCTTTGCAATTTTACACTGTCGAACTCCTTTCTGATATTGCTCCACTATTTGTCGGCGCAGAATTAGGGGGATTGGTGATCCTCTTCCCATCTTTACTTCTGAGAGCCGCTGCCACTCCAAGATGCTCTTTTTATACCCAGTCATGTTAATGACCTATTGCCAATTGACCTAATGAGTTGCAATTTGGTCCTCCAGCTGTTCCTTTTTTGTACCTTTAACTTTTCCAGCCTCTTATTGCCCCTGTCCCAACTTTTTTGAGATGTGTTGCTGTCATGAAATTTCAAATGAGCCAATATTTGGCATGAAATTTCAAAATGTCTCACTTTCAACATTTGATATGTTGTCTATGTTCTATTGTGAATACAATATCAGTTTTTGAGATTTGTAAATTATTGCATTCCGTTTTAATTTACAATTTGTACTTTGTCCCAACTTTTTTGGAATCGGGGTTGTAGATTGCCTGTAGGCTTATTGCTTAAACTACAGGAGATCTAATACCATCGGAGCAAAATGACATGTGCTTGATAATCTGACTTTGAACATAGAAGAAATACAATCACAGAAGAATGGTTGTATAACCTCTATGTGTGCTGGCATGGCCATTATGGCTTGCTGCTTGTTTTATAGCTTGAGTAGCTTTTTTTCTGCTAGGATAATCTAATGAGGCCTGTGTTCTATCTTGTCTTAATATTTCATGAGGATAGCAGTTCAGAAAGCTGAGTGCCTTCATACAGGAACGGTTCCACCATTACTTCTCAAACTAAGACATTAAACAGAAGTAATGATGAAATGTGGAATTGATATATGGAGTTTAGACATATCAACACAACCACAATATACATTACATTTGCATGTTAATGCCTGCTGTGTGACAGATACAGTATTATAATGCCTAAGAGGAGCACAGATGTAGCATGCTTGACCAGTGCAGACAAGTCCTGTGTAAGTTTGCTTGTTTGATTAGGGAACTCGTGCAATAGGCATGCTCCAAATACATAAATGACAACGAGGTGATTTTTGCTATCTGCAGCAGCAATTCTGTTTACACAGCAGGAATAAATGTGTCAAACTGAAGTGAAAAAGGAAAAAAAGGGGGGTATCAAATGCAGCTATGACTGATGAGTTGCAGAGACAAAGTGGGACATGACACATATTAAATTCATGAAGCCACGGTTTGACATTAATCATCTTATTATTATTATTATTATTGTGTGTGTGTGTGTGTGTGTGTGTGTGTGTGTGTGTGTGTGTGTGCGTTTACATGTCTCTCTTTATCTATCTTTCATTCATGGAACCAGCTTGTAGTATAAGAGTTGAGCTATGAGCAATAAACTAAAAGCCACTGAGGACAGTTAAAGATACCACAGCACTTGTACGTGTTTGTCATTAGGTCAGTGGACTGTACTAATAAGTAAGTCACTTAAACACACGTTTATTATGAGAGGTGCTTAATTGCTAAATTGCTTCACTCTAAACTCATTTGGCTAGCTTAGTCAAATTGTAGAGTCTTTGTTCTTATGAGATACATCGGACGGATCCAGTGAAAACACAGCAGTACACTTTAATTTGAATCAAGTCTCTGGATCCTTAGGTTTTGATCCTTACGACTGAGATTTGACTCTGTTGTTGACTTTAAAGGTGCAGTTTGTAATTTTTAAAGTAAATCCATCCATCCATCCATCCATCCATCCATCACCTGCAGCCACTTATCCTGTTCTACAGGGTTGCAGGCAAGCTGGAGCCTATCCTAGCTGACTATGGGCGAGAAGCAGGGTACACCCTGGACAAGTCACCAGGTCATCACAGGGCTAAAGTAAATCTAAGCATATAAAATTTATAGAATTTTAAAATATACCGCAAAATATAACAAACAGTGTTGTTGTGTTGCACTGGATCTGGCTGGTTCGTTCATTTCAAGCTTATGATAAAAGTTTTTCCAGCCCGGACATTAGCTTCCAGCCATAACAGATCTGTTCAGCTTTTCCTTAAAATCCACCAAGAAAACATAGTGTATAAGGTTGTGACAGAGGGAGTGAGGTCAGTTGCAGGAACAAAAAAACAAAACAAAAAAAGCTTGAGGTATTTTTTTTAAACTTTATTTGTAATTCCCTTCATAGGCAACAGAGGGCTCTATAAATCACATCATCATCATCATCATCATCATCAATGCAGCCTCAGCCAAGCTATACATCTGGTGGCCCAGTTATCACGATCACTGATGCATGATGTTAGTTCAGAGAGACTCTGAGCCCCAATGTCCCTCATTAGTGTTTCTAGAAAGGTGGCAGGAGGGTGGCCCCTCCTCAGATGGCCATGGGCTGGGCGCTACAGCACCAGCTGACTTGTGGGAGGGTCAGGGTGGCGATAGCAATGACAAAACAAGGCCAAGCCTCCTGTAGCTAATTTTGTCTGAGATATGGAGGATGCCACTGTAAAGCTCAGAATTGGTGATATGGTCTTTCCAGGTGATGTTAAGTACCCTATGGAGCATGTGCGTGTAGGTGCCATTTAAGCCCAGCACACACAGGCGACTTCTCGTTGCAAGCGAATTGCAATTTTTGGATGCAAGTTTCCCCTCTTGGGTAGCTGCATGTGCATGGTATCTGCGACCAGTAGGTGATTTGGGGAGGGGGATGCAAGTCACATGGAAATCACGTGACTACTTCGCGGGCGGGAATTGGCTTAGCCTTTGGAGGTGATTGCTTCGTTATTGCAAAGACACACACACATGGAGATATGTCTGCAACAAGTCAGCGACTGGCGATTTTTTTTGTCGCAGAATATCAAGCATGTTTGATACCTGCGATCTGCCGCAAGCAACAAAAAATCGCCGTCGCAAATATCCGCACACGAAGCAATTTTTCGCTTGTGTTAAAAAGTTGCACGACCAAGCGACGGAAAATCGCCTGTGTGCGCCAGGCTTTAGGGATTAATCCAATGCAGTTGTGAGTGTCCAACCCTCACAACCATAAAGCAAAACAGATTCAACAGTAGCTGAGAAAAAACAAAGCTTTAGCTGTCTAGATAGATTTGATCACCAAACATCTGTCATGGTGTTGAGTGCTTTCCAAGCTAGGCCTTTCCTGACCTTAATGTCCATCTCAGACGAGTTCACCCACAAGCCAAGGTACTTGAAATCAGGAATCTCATCAAGACATTGACCTTGGGGGGGTGAAGTGGTATGTTGCTTGGAGTGTTACAGACTAAAACTTTAGTCTTCACAGCATTAAGCTCAAGACCAATGCAGCTGCATTCCTCTTCCACACGTTCCAGAAGACTTTGTGCCTGGGAAATATCATTCGGAAGCAGTGCAATGTCATCTGCATAGTCTAAGTCTGTAAGACACATTTCAGGCTGCCTCTGGGAATGCCTAGGGTTAATCATGAAGCCAAGCTCTGATTCTCTTACTTCGACAGCTTTCCTCAGTGGAAAGTCTCGGACGATGATGAACAGGAACGGGGCTAACGTGTCGCCTTGCAATATTCCAGAACTGATTTAAAATTCATCAGAATCTCTGTCCAGAGTTATCACCTTGGCATGGGTGTTCGTGTACATGGCCTTGATTGCAGAAAGAAGGAGAGGTGGAATGTCGGAGGCTTTCAAGATTCCAAACATTTTCGTTCTGTTAATAGAATCTAAAGCCTTTTTGAAGTCGATGAAGGTGATAACTGCAGACAGATTGTTCCTTTTCACCTCTTCCAAGATCCTACGCAGGGCAAGGATATGGTCCAGAGTGGATCTGCCTTCATGAAAGCCATTTTGGTTATATCTCAAGTGTGTGTCAATAGGATCACGGGTGCAATTTAGAATCACACGATAGAATTGGAATCATCTTGCCAATAATGCTGGACAGACTTATGCCTTTGTAGTTATCTGTCTTGGAGAGATTGCCGGATTTTGGAACTGGGATAAGGGATGAAAGAGACCACAGGTCAGGTTTTCTGTTTTCCAAGAGAACCTAGTTGATGATGTCATCGAGACTGCAGCTCTTCAACACTTTTGCAGGGATCCCATCAGGACCAGGGCTTTTCCCTGACTTGAGTGAAGTCTTCACACTATGGTCCTCTTCTTTGGTAAATGGACCATTGTTAATGCTTAAGTCAATAAGGACAGGGGAAATATCCTCCTCTGCTTCAGGGCTCGCACTATCTGCCAGGGAGCCAAGATCACAAACTGCTCCTTTAACACAGAATTGACACAGTATGTTTCAATAGAGCCAATTATAGAACATTACAGTAGACCCTAGTGTTACTGTTTTCTGATTCTTCAACTAAGAATGCAGTTATGGCTGAATTTTGGAGAAAAACCCCCACAAAATACTTTGAAGTATCGCTCATAACTGTCTTTTTTAGCTAAATGACATCATGCATACCAGCTGCTGTTCTCCTTCTTTATTTGGCATTGAAGTCAGAGCAAAATAAGTCTCAACAAATCCTGGTGTCTTAAGATTCACTACATCTGGATTCAGTGCTGAGTTGAACAAGTCAGACCAAGGAGATCCAGTCTCACGTGTTGTGGACAGGAAGAAGGCTATCCTTTCTCACGTCATGATTTTAAAATGTGTTAGAAATGAATGATTGATACATTTGAGACACGTCTTATCTTACTTTTCCACTTTGGATGGCTGATTCTGTATGGGGTTCTCGCTTTAATTGAGCTGTCTGAGGAATTTATTAGGCTGCACAAAGTCATATGTCTTAGTCATCCTGGGTTGTTTTGATCTAAAGGTATGAAAGGTATGAGTGATCCAGTGTCTTTTTTTTTTTTCATTTTGACTTAAATAAAAGTATGTTGATTGGAATGCAGCCATCATTTTATTCCATTCAGCTTTTTTAAAATACTGCCTCTGGGACCTAATTGGCTCTGGAAAAGGTTGAGGCATTTTGAACCAGATTTTGATCTCCTAGGAAGTAGGTCACCTTTGATGTTCTGCACATAGAAGTAAAGCACTGATTAATAAAGCCGATCTTGAAACGGTTGTTCACATCATTCTGAATCAAGTTTTGATATGTTGACCTTTCTCATGAAGGTTTAGGTTCTTTGTGCAGGTAATTTATACAAAATGATCAGATGATTTAGGGCGGCACGGTGGTGTAGTGGTTAGCGCTGTCGCCTCACAGCAAGAAGGTCCGGGTTCGAGCCCCGTGGCTGGCGAGGGCCTTTCTGTGCAGAGTTTGCATGTTCTCCCCATGTCCGCGTGGGTTTCCTCCGGGTGCTCCGGTTTCCCCCACAGTCCAAAGACATGCAGGTTAGGTTAACTGGTGGCTCTAAATTGACCGTAGGTGTGAATGGGCGTGTGAATGGTTGTCTGTGTCTATGTGTCAGCCCTGTGATGACCTGGCGACTTGTCCAGGGTGTACCCCGCCTTTCGCCCGTAGTCAGCTGGGATAGGCTCCAGCTTGCCTGCGACCCTGTAGAACAGGATAAAGCGGCTAGAGATAATGAGATGAGATGAGATCTTTCCAGATATTTACTATAGTTTATTATGGCTGGACTTCGGTAACTGCTCTTTGGTAACTGCAGTTGGTATACACTCACTGGCCACTTTATTAGGAACACATGTACCACCTGAACCAGCCAACTAATCATGTGGCAGCAGCATAATGCATAAAATCATGCAGATACAGGTCAAGTCTTTCAGTTAACATCACCTGTTCTTTAATTATCCAATTTCTGTGAGACTGTGCTCAGTGTAGCTCCAGATTCCTGTTCATGAGTGACATGACTGGAATCCCTTGTGAGCTTCTGCTTTTGTGGCCCATCTCCCTCAAGAGTTGACGTTATGCATTCTAAGAAGCTTTTCTGCTCACCAGGGTTGTAAAGAATGTTTACTTGAGTTACCGTAGCCATCCTGTAAGCTTGAACAAGTCTGGCAATTCTCCTCTGACATCTCACATCCACAAAGCATTTCACCTACAGAACTGCCGCTCACTGGATGTTTTTAGTTTTTTGCACCATTCTGTGTGAACTCTAGAGCAGTGTTTCTCAACCACTGGGCTGTGGCCCACTGCACCATCTAGTGGGTTGCAAATTTTTTTCCAAGTTGAAGCTCATTTTTACTCATAGTAGGGTACAATTGCTGAGTTGCATCCGACATCACACCCGCCTCATTAAGCTACAGTCACACTCCAGTTCGTGATGCTTTGCAATGGGTTATCGATGAAAATGAGGCATTTTGGTGGCGATGCATGGCGATATACATGTGAGCTAAAAGTTGTGGTCACACAGCAGGTGAACACTTGACTGTCACGTCTTCGTGCACTTGAGCCACGCTTGCTCACAGAGCACTTTGTGTTCGCGCTTGGGATCCGGTCGTTATGGGAAACACCTAATACTGATTTGAGTGCAATCAACACGTGCAGATATGGACGCTGTTTTCACAGAGGCTTTGCGAAGTATTATCATTGTCACTATCACGTTTGTTTCTAACCATGTTTATAATGCTGTTTAAATACTCTGCTTTATGATTCTACTCTGCTTTCGTTTTTATAAATATTACACCTGCTAATAAACACTCTTCCTGCACTTAGATCCATCTACCGCTATCTATCTTGTAGTGTCCCGATCCCCAGATCTTTAACCCAGCCACATATAAAAAGTTGTACACCTCATCTTTTTGAGATGTCGGGGAGCTCAACGGATGGATAATTTTCCAAATAATAGGAAAAATCCTTCTTTGTTAGCGTGTAAGTATCTATCCCATTGAGTGGTTTTGATTTCCACTTCTTTTGAGTGTCCTTCTTGGTTTTAATAACTTGCTTGTTTGCTGTACACAAATATGGCACTAAGTTCTTGTGTTAATGGACCAGACTCCACTTTTGGATCATTAATCCCTTTTGACTGAGAATGCCTTGCATACATGGTTTTATGTTGGCTTCTGGCACACCCATACAGTTTTAAATATAATACCTACAATTAAAAATGGTTTGTTTTTATTGTATTTATTTAATACCTGGACTCCCATCTGTAACAGGGAGTGATGTTGCATCCCTTTAATGCACTTTACAGTAGATTATTAGATTCTAATAGAATAGATGAGCCAAAATAATTGGGAATTTTGTTAACAGGCCCTGACTCGTTACAAGTATGAATAAGTGGACCTTAAATTAGAAAAGGTTGAAAACCCCTGCTCTAGAGCATATTATAAATGAAAATCTCAGGAGTTTCTAAAATACTTACACCAGCCTGTTAGGCACCAATGACTGTACCACAGTTAAAGTGACTGAGGTTATATTTTCCCCATTCTGATGATTGATGGTAGCATTAACTGAAGCTCCCGACCTGTATCTGTATAAATCTTATAGAGTGTGCTGCTATCACATGATTGACTGATTGGATAATTTCATGATTGAGCACAGTAGTAAGGTGTACAGGTGTTCCTACTAAACTGGCCAGTGAGGATATTTTAAACTGTAATAAAACTGTGGTTTTACGATGGTATGTTATATATTCAACCATGTCGTTATCATGTTTTTCATAAAGTGTTTTATGGGAGATATTTTTATGACATGTTTAGCCATCCTACTGTCAGTTTTACTGTGGTATCTTACGACAGCTATTGTCTCAGCATGACATTACCTTGGTCTTACTGTGGCACTTATGCCAACTGTTACATTAACCATGGTTTGCAGGTCAATCTGTACCAGGAATCAAAAGAGTAAAGATGGTACAATATCATCTTAAATGAGTGTAGTAAATTGCAGAGGTGGACAGTAACGAAGTACATTTACTTGAGTACTGTACTTAAGTACACTTTTTGAGTATCTGTACTTTACATGAGTATTTTTTTTTGGAAACTTATGACTTTAACTTCACTACATTTGAAAGGCAAATATTGTACTTTTCAGTCCACTACATTTCTATCAAGGTCCTCATTACTCGTTACTATGAAGCAGCTTTGAAAGTAGATGTTTTTTCTTGTTTTTTTCTAAAACGTGATTGATTTTTTCACAGGTGACACTGAGACAGCCTGTCAGTAATCACTAGGGTCATGTCATGTCCATAGACTGTATAAAATCAACTTCAGTGATTTCTCAGCAGCATTATTTAACATGATCAGTTGATGGCAGAATAGAAGGAAGCGGTTCTTCTGGAGAATGTGTGCACCCATGGCCATACCTTGAACCCATGTTTCAGTTTTCTGAAAGGATTAAAGATTTGTTTCGTTTTAAATGTTTGCTTTGTTTACCAAAAATGAACCACATCACGGCCTACAAAAACTCACCATCCAACCTGCGGAAGCATATTGAGGTATATAAACATTTTATTCCAAGAAAAGGCTTGTAACGAAGTTGTCTGTGCTTTTAGAGCTAACAATAACGTTGCAATAGCTATGCAGTCTGGTTAGTCAAAGGACTTTCTATGGATTTGCCCGCTAAGTTGCCATCGCCTTGTCCATGGCTAACATTTACACATAGCTAGTTGACTTGGACACTGTCAGTTAGCATGTAAAAACGGAGTTACACTACCATGAATAACATTAACTTATCCGAAGTCCTTTCAGGAATATGTTTCAGCATAATCTTTCCAAATAAACAGAATGTAGAAATCTTTCTTTTCTAGTAACGTTAGCTACCCAATATGATTTCAAGTTTGAAAAGAGTTTGCTAGCGTGTCAGGTAGAGTTTCACTGACTAGCTTGCTTAATGTTAAACCACCATGATGGCATAGCATGTGTTAATTTTGTGAATTCACATTTCTGTCTTTGGTAACAGAGTTAGGTTTTGTAAGCGTTGTGGCAATAATACAACAATGCGCTGACAGAAAATGTACTTTTAATACTTAAGTATTTTAAAAAGCAAGTACTTCAGTACTTTAACGTAAGTAAAAACTTGACTGGACAACTTTCACTTGTATCGGAGTAACATTTGACCAGTGGGATCTGTACTTTGACTTAAGTAATGAAGTTGGGTACTTTGTCCACCTCTGGTAAACTGAAAGTAAATTGAAATCTTAGTGCTGAATTGAACTGAACTTTCCACTCTGTCCTGCAGGATGCTCTTTAAAATCTCTTACTACAGATAAGCTGGACTCAGTAGGTACATCTGACTGATTAGCTCTCTCTACTATCACTGACAGAGCAGTGTGCTTGCCTGCTGTGTTTTGGAGTTTGCTTATAGAGTTGTAATAGTAATAAATACACCACTGAAAGATGCTGTAAATAAAGATATGTGTTGCCTTAAACCTTAAACCTTCCACAGGACGATATGATCTCACCAACCTAATTCAGATGTAAACAAAGCATACAGGTCCTGTTAAAATTACCTGTCTGTATTTGGAGTGTACTTTTTATATTCATATTTCATTTTTGTGGATGTAATAACACTCAGCATATCAGAATAACATAGCCTCAGTGATCAAAATAAAAAAAATTAAAAAAATTTACAGCTTGAAGGTACACAGAAGGGTTGCAGGTAAATCTACATTCAAGTACAAAATATTTAAGTAAATCTATTAAGGTTGTTCCTAAATATCATTATATTGTCCTAAAACTTATTTTGCAGCGAGAAGAAAGTTAATAATCTTATCCCCTGGCCAGCCATTAAAATCTCATTATACAGAAACAAAACCTCAAAACATATATTAACCATTTAATTAGCTGGCTAAACATTCACTCTATGTCAACAATGGATCTATATTTATAATATATCACATAATTATATTATTCCAAAGAGGATTTTATAAGAGGGAGAACTCATGCCTCTAACATATGGGATTATTTGGTCACTACATTCTAATTTGTTTATTCAGATTTATGAGACGTTTGTTCGAGCCCAGTGGCCGATGGGGGCCTTTCTAGGTGGAGTTTGCATGTTCTCCCCATGTCTGTGTGGGTTTCCTTTGATTTCCCCCACAGTCCAAAGACACGCAGTTAGGTTAACTGGCTACTCTTAGGCCAAGTTTACATTAGACCGTATCTGTCTCGTTTTCTTCGCGGATGCACTGTCCGTTTAAATTAAAACGCCGGGAAACGGGAATCCGCCAGGCTCCACGTATTCAATCCAGATCGTGTCCGGTCCGGTGCTGTGTAAACATTGAGAATACGTGGATACGCTGTGCTGAGCTCTAGCTGGCGTCGTCATTGGACAACGTCACTGTGACATCCACCTTCCTGATTCGCTGGCGTTGGTCATGTGATGCGACTGCTGAAAAACGGCGCGGACTTCCGCCTTGTATCACCTTTCATTAAAGAGTATAAAAGTATGAAAATACTGCAAATACTGATGCAAATACTGCCCATTGTGTAGTTATGATTGTCTTTAGGCTTGCCATCCTTCCACTTGCAAGTGGTAAGTGATATGCGCTGGGATCACACACACAGCGGCTCAGTCCCGAATCACTGCTCGTGCACTTCACTCGCGCGCTCTGTGAGCTGCGCAGGGCCGGAGTGCGCACCCTCCAGAGGGCACTCGCTGTTCAGGGTGGAGTGATTTGGAGCGCAGGATGCCTGCGGAGCCGAGCGTATCCGTGTATTGGTGTTGCTGTGTGCACGCGAATCGTGTATTGGTGTTGCTGTGTGCACGCGAATCATTTTAAAAACGTTAATCTGATGATCCGCTGATACGGTCTAATGTAAACCCCACCTAAGGTGTGAATGTTTGTGAATGGTTGTTTCCCAAGCCCGGAAATGGGAGGGTTGCGGTACGCAGGGCATCTGGCGTAAAAACTAAGCTCCAATTAATATGACATGGATCAATAGGTTCCACATAGACCCTGACCTGGCAACAGTGCTGGGCAAGAAGAAGAAGAAGAAGATTTATTAGACCTTTAAGCATCATGGTAACGAGACTTAAATATTATTCATCAGTTAATTATCAGTTGCTTGAATGTAGGTGCTAAAGTAGCAACATCTAATGTAACAACATGAACATCTCCAAACAAATTCTCCATGTAGCTGCAGAGAGTTTTAGCAGCCAATATTTAATTATTCTAAACTCCCTGTGCACAAGAAATGTTCTGCTTTGCGTAAAATGTTTGAAATCTTTCTAGAAAAGTAGGTCGGGTTAATATCGGTCTGTGTGAATGGGAGAATGTAGGTTGGAGAAGATGGAGAGAGACATACTGTACACACACACACACACACACAAACCTAGCTTGCTATTACAGGTCACAAAATCCAAATAATTCTGCTCTATTTAGCCAATCTGCACTGAATAAATGATTAAAATACCAGCAGGTCTAAATTTATCATTTCGGCTCTATTCTTTGCACGGTAAGTCATACAGCATATATTTTGGTCTCTTATTCAAGCCATGTACTTTCTTGATTTCTGCTGTTGACAAGGACAAGGACAAGAATTGTCATGTGTGACTGACAAGGCTGTTAGTCACAGTCTTTATCTGCTTCACATTGGTTCTTGATGAATATTTATTACCTTCCAGTCATAACTGTTAAAATGATTATATTTGTACATCATTCAAATGACCCTGACACTATAATCTCGATAGTCCTTGACAGTCGTTGTATTCTTCACATTTAATAACACTTAAAAAACAACAACAAATTATTCATAGTACTGTGCACGTTCTATACCTCAGAGATGCACTATGTATGAATGATGCGGTTTTTGGCATAGTTACTCTGACCATCTGCTCAGTGTGGTATGTGTCTATGGTATTTGTCACAATATAACAAGTTTAAATCTCATCTCATCTTGTCTCATCTCATCTCATTATCTCTAGCCGCTTTATCCTGTTCTACAGGGTCGCAGGCAAGCTGGAGCCTATCCCAGCTGACTACGGGCGAGAGGCGGGGTACACCCTGGACAAGTCGCCAGGTCATCACAGGGCTGACACATAGACACAGACAACCATTCACACTCACATTCACACCTACGGTCAATTTAGAGTCACCAGTTAACCTAACCTCCATGTCTTTGGACTGTGAGGGAAACTGGAGCACCCGGAGGAAACCCACACGGACACGGGGAGAACATGCAAACTCCGCACAGAAAGGCCCTCATCGGCCACGGGGCTTGAACCTGGACCTTCTTGGTGTGAGGCAACAGAGCTAACCACTACACCACCATGCCGCCCCAAGTTTAAATCATTTTCACAAATCATAAAAAGGACATCTATCAGTTCAAAACTGCCATTTCATGTTTGCAGCCAATGCATTTTAAGCCCGCAATCTGCATCATAATGATAAATTGATTTGGCATGGGACTCAACAGATAGCAATGGTAGACCATCATATAACTCTGGGGAATAATATGTTTCCATTTATTGCTTTATTCCTGTAACTATCATTTTTGCTTGTACAGAGAACCATTCGGCTCAATACTATGCATTAAAGGTGTTTATAAGGGTTCAGTGCAGTCTATCCTAACTTGGATATTCGCTCAGTATACTTTTTAAACAATCTAAAAATGTCATATACCTACTTTACTTACTGCAGAGTATGAATTATCTTTAAACTAACATATGCACCTGTGTGTTACCTGTGGGAAAAAATGTTCTCCTTCTCAGAACATTGGTGTGTCTTTACCTCAGGCAGTGATTAACCTTCTGGCGTGGTTTTGGAGCCAGCCGTGTTGCTGGGTAAAACAGAGCCCATGCTTTCCTTTTATCATTCATGGTTACTGTATTTTTCTCCATTCATAAATAACAACATACAAATTCTATAATGATTTGCATCAAATTATGCAGTATTGAGAACCCCATTTACAGCAAGTACATGAAAAAAGAAGTTGTTATGTGGCATAAGAAGTTCTTGCAATGTAGAGAAAGTGGCAGGCTTTTTAATCAAAATGTAATGGATTAAAAAGAAGCTCAGCTATGTATACTGTGACATATTTGCTAAACAAAGTGGTACTTACAGAATTTTAGCATCTACGTATGATGCTAGTTGTGGCCAGTGTAGTGGGCTATCTATTCAAAGCATGCATGAAAATGAACAGAGGTCTTTTCTAATTAACATACTGTGACCGCAGTATTATGAGGTTCTGCCCAGCATTTTGGTTGAAAATTATTTAACCACATAAACCTCATCACAGGAGGATACTTCATTTTCCTGTGGTGTTACTATCTGCTAACCACAGTCATTCAGTATGAATAAGCCACATAGGTGCCCCTGGCTAATCAAGATTAAAGTAAACTTAAAGTATAGATCTTGTTGAGTTGTAACTGTCAAAGACGTGATGTTCAAATTGCAAAACTTCACCTAGATCATATCTTATAACACATAACATTTTGCACTAGTCTTCTAGTTACACTAGTTCATTTTTAACTGGTTGGGTTAATTGAATATGAGTTGCATCTAGTGGCGGCACGGTGGTGTAGTGGTTAGCGCTGTCGCCTCACAGCAAGAAGGTCCGGGTTCGAGTCCCGTGGCCGGCGAGGGCCTTTCTGTGCGGAGTTTGCATGTTCTCCCCGTGTCCGCGTGGGTTTCCTCTGGGTGCTCCGGTTTCCCCCACAGTCCAAAGACATGCAGGTTAGGTTAACTGGTGACTCTAAATTGACCATAGGTGTGAGTGTGAATGGTTGTCTGTGTCTATGTGTCAGCCCTGTGATGACCTGGCGACTTGTCCAGGGTGTACCCCGCCTTTCGCCCGTAGTCAGCTGGGATAGGCTCCAGCTTGCCTGCGACCCTGTAGAAGGATAAAGTGGCTACAGATAATGAGATGAGATGAGATGAGTTGCATCTATCACATTGAAGCCATTTGGGGAAAAGATTTTGCAGAATAATCAGTTTGATTTCAGTGTGATCATCCTGGTCGTTTGACAGTTGTTTGTAAGTCTGATAGTGCAGCAGTAGAATTTGACTCCGTGAAAAAATTCATAAAGAGAAGGTGACGAAAAAAGTTAACAATGCAGGGAATGGCTGACAGCTTTTGGTTTGCTATTCAATGTGTGTGTGTGTGTGTGTGTTTTATTTATTATTTAAAAAATATATACATTAAAAAAAAAATATATATATATATATATATATATGTGTGTGTAATTTAATTTGGAAAATCTCTAAATCCATTCATCCATCCATTATCTGTAGCCGGTTATCCTGTTCTACAGGGTCGCAGGCAAGCTGGAGCCTATCCCAGCTGACTATGGGCGAGAGGCGGGGTACACCCTGGACAAGTCGCCAGATCATCACAGAGCTAACACATAGACAACCAGGAAAATCTCTAAATCTCTCTCATAATTCTCTTCCATCTCTGAGGCCACTGATATCTCCTTTGAGTATTACCGAAACATTTATGAGGAAAATATGACAGTCTGTGCCAAAACATCCAGTATTTTTTTTTCAGTTAAAGAGAAACATATAAAGTCATAACATATGCAATGAGGCAATGAGATATAGAAAATATTGCATTGCTGCTTCAGCACAATAAAATGTATCCAGCTGGTGCATTTCTACATCTTAAGGGGCAAATATCTAATTATAGATATTTTGTGAAATTGATTCAATAAAAAATTAAAAGGGCATTCAATTCATAATTACAGTATATCCTTTAAACAAGCCCTACGATGACCTGGTGACTTGTCCAGGGTGTACCCTGCCTCTCACCCATAGTCAGCTGGGATAGGCTCCAGCTTGCCTGCAACCACGGCAAATCCCCCAGTGTTGAATTAACACTTTCAGAGTTCATTTGTGTCCAATTGGACATATATAAACACAGTAGGGTGTTAAATCAACACTCTTGGTATTAATTCAACATTGGGGGATTTTGCTGTGTACAGCTAATGGATGGATGGATCCTTTAAACAATTTAGCCTTTGGCATTGTGCATTGTATTAAAGTAAATCATAGTCTGCCTGTGAAAGCCCTGTGCCATAATGTGATTTTTTTTTTCTTTTTTTCCTCTTCAGCCTCAACAGCTTCTGGTAGCTGTCAAAGTGGAGCAATTACCTTTGTTTCATAAAAGATGCAAGAATATATTAATAGACTGAGCTTGTAAAGCTGTAAATCCATCTCAAAAAAGAAATGACACGAAAATTGATGCAACAGTCATGAGAACATAGAGATACAGTTTCTTAATGAAACATGAGCATGAATGACAAGCCTGTTGGACCTCTTGGATCCAGCTTTCAGGAAGATCATGGAGAAATCAGAAACAACAACAGGTGCTCTGAGCTTTCATTGGATGGAGATGCCAATGCAAACAAGATTCAGAGTACAGATGGTAGAACTTTGGAGGACACTGGTACTCAGTCCTCTTTTGTATCTCACACTGAGGAACAGGACAAAATCATCATCTGGGGCACAGATTCTGATGATCCTGAGCTGGCAGAGTTTGAGATGTTGGAATGCCAGGAACTGGAGGCTTACCTTGTTGATTCAGAGGACAGTTATGTTAAGGATGATATTACTACACTAGGTACCTTTTCCAAAACTATCACCCAAAGTGAAGTTGATGTTCAAAAAGACATAAAACTGGACACAAAAGAGCAAGAAACAGCTTCCCACAAGTCCTTCAGCAAAGAGATGGAGACATACACTTCTAGGGCTGAATTTAGCTCTGATAATGATGTATTTGTATCTTGTTACTCCACAATGTCCAGTCTTGCCTCACAGTCTTGTCTGACCATCTCAGATAAGAGCAGAAGTTCTCCACACACTGAAGGAACTCATGTAGATCTCAATCTGAACACTACCGTTTTACCTGAGGAACTGTTTTTAGAAGCACAAGAAAACCAAGCAGCTCAAAACCAACTTGTAAAAACATGCAAAGAATCCTCAAGCCAGTTGAAAAATGACATAAATGAATGTAAGTTAACCACTGCAGGTGCTAAAAATGAGCACAACAAAATAGAAAATGCCAGCAAGAACAAAGCAGATGCTGCTGAAAAACACGTGACTTCAATTAAGGAAGAATGTAAACATAAAGATCCAAAAATGGTTTCATTTCAGCAAAAATCTTGCCAACAATTTGGGTCAGATGACGAACATTCTTTTTCTGTGGCCAGCAAGATTCCTCAAGATACCAGTCATGAAATAAAATCTAAACAATCCCAAAAGGAGGAAACTTTAGAAATGACTCAAAACTCCTTTAAGCCAGACTCAACAGAAACACCCAGTCACAGTGTAGTAGTGGAACCCAGATTGTGCCAGAAACAGGCATCTTTTGAAAGAACTCAGAGTGCTAGTCCATCCACCCTGGAAAAGCAAATGCCATGGGGCACTTCATCATGCCCCTCTACTCCTCCATCTTCCAAGACCACCAGCTCCCCAAAACGACAACCAGTTTCTTCACCAGCCAAGACTGTAAGCACACGAACTCCAAGCCATGAACCTTCTGGTTCTCCACAGAGGCTTGCTAGTGGTTTGAAGCTTCCAAGTAAAAGCTATTTCAGTAGTGGCATCCCAAAACCAATTCCTCCTCAACAGCCATCTAAATCAGAATCTGAATTTATGAAGTCTTCTCCTCCTCAAAGGCCTAAAAATATCCGCCCAAAAATCATCACTTACGTCCGTAAGAGCCCTCAGCCAAAGCCACATTCTACAGAGAGTCTATATGAAGCATCTACTTTGCCTTCGAGGCTTTCACCATACTCTAGTATGCCAGCCACAAAAGAGCAAAAAATTGCAGGATCCAGAGGCTCACCAGTGACGAGCTCCTCCAGTATCATCCATGACAAGCATCGACAGGAATTGCAGAAATCAGGATACTACTCACAACCTGGCCTGATGGTATCTGGCATCAGACTACCTGCTCATACTGTACCTCATAAAATGGTAGGAAAGTCAGAAAGTTTCCATGGTGAACTCCCAGGCAAATATCTGCATGAGGTGAGAATTCATATAAAAGGACTTGCAATTTTATTACATTGCTATTTTTGGAATGGTATTGTCATTTCTGTGTACATGTTTGCTGTATGTTGAGATTTTAAAAGAACCTTCTTGATTTTTTTTTCTAGGTGGGCAGAGGTAGCCAACTTGGTGCATATGAAGTACCTGGTGCATATCGATCACCAAGAGCTCTAAGGCCTCAGCTTGGCCTTGGAGCAGTCACAAGACAACCAACAACCAAAGCTAGGATGCCGATGACAGGACAGAGGTCAACTTCACCTCTTAGCCACTCAGCTTCAATGGGGCAGCCGACACACTGCTACCAAGACACCAAAGGTTAGTTAGCGCATGCTCCTAGATCATTGAATAACTCAAATAGAGTGCTCTTTAAAATCCAGTGGTGAGAGAAAACTCACAAAATTGTGTTCTCTGAAGATATCTGAAGTGATCATAAAACAAACAGTGGTGCCTCATGACCATAAATTTTGGTGGGGAAGGAGGATCTTAATATAGACATAGCCACAAGCAAATTTCAGAAACAAAAGTGTTACCACCTATAAGGCAATATTATAGCGGAGCTTCAGCGGAGCACCATACCTAAGAAAAAATGGTAAACCCATCGAGTCGATTTTTTGTGGTTTGTACGTGCACGTGTACCACCAGTCATACACACTGCCTAGTGGTCAGTGTTAGTAATTACCAGTCATACACACCGCCTAGTGGCCAGTGTTAGTAATTACCAGTCATACACACCGCCTAGTGGTCAGTGTTAGTAATTACCAGTCATACACACCGCCTCGGGCGGCACGGTGGTGTAGTGGTTAGCGCTGTCGCCTCACAGCAAGAAGGTCCTGGGTTCGAGCCCCGGGGCCGGCGAGGGCCTTTCTGTGCGGAGTTTGCATGTTCCCCCCGTGTCCGCGTGGGTTTCCTCCAGGTGCTCTGGTTTCCCCCACAGTCCAAAGACATGCAGGTTAGGTTAACTGGTGACTCTAAATTGACCGTAGGTGTGAATGTGAGTGTGAATGGTTGTCTGTGTCTATGTGTCAGCCCTGTGATGACCTGGCGACTTGTCCAGGGTGTGCCCCGCCTTTCGCCCATAGTCAGCTGGGATAGACTCCAGCTTGCCTGCGACCCTGTAGAAGGATAAAGCGGCTAGAGATAATGAGATGAGATGAGACACACCGCCTCGTGGCCAGTGTTAGTAATTACCAGTCATACACACTGCCTAGTGGCCAGTGCTAGCCAGTAAAGAAATAAAACAAAAGAGACTGGCTATGATATAAGAAAATTCTACAACCCCGAAACAGATGGGAGCTCCGCTTTTAGGCAGTGCCTAAATCTATATATTATATTTGCATACATTCAGTCCTATTTATGATTCAATGATTGAATATTACTTTGTTGCTAATTCACCAAAAATTTACATCCAAAGGGTTAGGGTTTATGTAGACAAGGTTTTTTTTATCCCCTGCTGGCCAAAAGGCCTGAAGAGGGATTATGTCGTGGTGGTGTCCGCCCATCCATCCGTCCGTCTGTCTGTCCCGTGAAGGGTACTCACCTTCTGAAATCAACTCCTCTCACAATTTTCGGAGGAATTTCACAAAACTTGGCAGGATTCTTTGTTATATGTCGGTAATACGCATATGCAATTTTGTTCCATTCAGTCACATTTTACCAGAGTTATGGCATAGTTGCCAGCAGGGGATATTGTGCTCTCAGAGCACTCTTATACTGTATATATGGTAATGTAGGGGCACCACATTGTTCATAATTCACAGCCAATTGAAATGATTGTTTCTGTCATGTCCTGCATTACCTGTTGAGTCGTTGTTTTGCTCTTTACTGTGTCGCATTATGATGACGTCGGTTGGTGCGTCTAGACTTCACAGATAAAACTGACATGCAGTAAGTTTTGAGAGGATTAAAGTTTTCCCAAGCTCATGCTTTTAAACCTATCCGCTGTATCTGTGTCTCCCCACTGTGTCAACACCTTTACACTGGTGACCCCAACGACTCTTTGGACGGTAATCCTAAGATTTTTTTTTTTTTTTTACTACGATGGAGGCTGGGCGGCACGGTGGTGTAGTGGTTAGCGCTGTCGCCTCACAGCAAGAAGGTCCTGGGTTCGAGCCCCGGGGCCGGCGAGGGCCTTTCTGTGTGGAGTTTGCATGTTCTCCCCGTGTCCGCGTGGGTTTCCTCCGGGTGCTCCGGTTTCCCCCACAGTCCAAAGACATGCGGGTTGGGTTGACTGGTGACTCTAAATTGACCGTAGGTGTGAATGTGAGTGTGAATGGTTGTCTGTGTCTGTGTGTCAGCCCTGTGGTGACCTGGCGACTTGTCCAGGGTGTACCCCGCCTTTCGCCCGTAGTCAGCTGGGATAGGCTCCAGCTTGCCTGCGACCCTGTAGAAGGATGAAGCGGCTAGAGATAATGAGATGAGATGAGACGATGGAGGCTAACGCTGTTGCGCTCAAGCTACCGGAGTTTTGGGAAGGTCATGTGGCGGTGTGGTTTGCTCAAGCGGAGGCTCAATTTGCAATCAGATGGATAACGGACGATGCAACGAGATATTACTATGTGGTCGCAACCCTAGGTAGCTCAACTGCTGTCAGAGTCGTGAGTTTGCCGCAGAATCCTCCGGCTGAGGATAAATATGCCAGCCTTAAAGCGCTTTTGCTGGGGACTTTCAAACTGAACAATTCCGAACAAGCCCGCCATTTGCTTTCATTGAGCAGTTTGGGTGACACAAAGCCTTCAGAACTGATGGACCACATGCTGTCTCCCCTCGGCAAACATGAGCCTTGTTTTATCTTCAGGGAGCTCTTCCTTCAGCAGCTGCCAGGGGAGGTGAGATCGGCGCTTGTTGGTTCTTCCATCAGTGACCTGTGCGACCTGGCTAAGGAGGCAGATAAGTTTTTTTCTGTCATGCAGCACTGCAAGGCAGCTGTCCACCATTGTGCTGCAGAATCAGCATCACCAGAGAGAGCTCTTATCGCTGCAGCACAACAAAGGAAGCAAAGCCTGTGTTTCTACCACGCTCGTTTCAGGCCCAAGGCTGTGAAGTGCCGCCCACCCTGCCGCTTCAAGGTGTCGGGAAACGGGGGGGCCGGCGCTCATTTACAGCAATGAGCGTCAGCTATGCAGGTGGTTTGCTGTTTGTCACCGATGCTGTTTCCAGACGTTGTTTCCTCTGTGACACAGGTGCACAGGTAAGCGTCTTGCCTGCTACAGACTTGGACATTCAGCAGGGTAAACAGGGTCTCGTATTGGAGGCCGTGAATGGTAGCTCCATCCAGACTTTTGGTGAGCGCAGCACCGTGGTGTCTTTCGGTCGACAACAGTTTACCTGGAACTTTGTGGTGGCAAGAGTGTCCACGCCCCTACTGGGCGCATATTTCCTTTGCGCTCATGGCTTTCTGGTGGACATTAGAAACTGATGACTGATCATTGCAGAGACTTTTACCTCACTCCCCTGCACACATAGCTGTTCTAGTTTGTCCCGTCTGTCCAGCACCTTTGTGGCGAATGAGTTCTCACGCCTCCTGGGGGAGTTCCCCACCCTCACCCGACCAACTTTCTCATCCGGCATGGTCAGACATGGTGTGGAGCACCACATCGCAACCATTGGTCCCCCGGTTCATGCGCACGCTAGACGCTTGGATCCTGGGAAGCTCGCCATTGCCAAGGCAGAGTTCGAGATCCTGGAGCACCTTGGCATCGTACGGCGTTCTAACAGCCCTTGGGTTTCGCCATTACACATGGTTCAGAAGCCTGGTGGAGGATGGCGTCCGTGTGGTGACTACCACCGCTTGAATCAGGCCACTACACTCGACCGCTACCCTGTTCCTCATATTCAGGACTTTTCTGCCCGGTTGGCTGGTAAGGTCATTTTTTCAAAGGTGGACCTCATCCGTGGTTATCACCAGGTGCTGCTGCATCCACAGGACATTTCCAAGACCACTGTCATCACTCCTTTTGGTTTGTTTGAATTCCTCCATATGCCATTTGGGTTAAAAAATGCTGCTCAGACTTTTCAGCGACTCATGGACAGTGTTCTGCGTGACCTGCCGTTTGTTTTTGTGTACTTGGATGACATTCTCATTGCTAGTACTTCCAAGGCTGAACACCTGGCTCACCTCAGGGTTCTATTTCAGTGTTTGAGCGATCACGGACTGATCATCAACACAGCCAAGTGCCAGTTTGGTTTGTCTGCCATTGATTTCCTTGGCCACCATGTCATGAGCAAGGGTGCAGCTCCACTGGCTGCGAAGGTGGAGGCCATATGCCAGTTCCCATGGCCGGTCACAGTCAGGGCCATACAGGAGTTTCTAGGCATGGTGACTTTCTACCATCGTTTCGTCCCACATGCAGCCCACTTCATGTGTCCCCTCTACGAAGCTCTTAAGGGTAAAGCTGCTAAGCACACAGTTGACTGGACAGAGGAAAGGACTCAGGTGTTCATGGACACCAACACAGCCTTGGCCAATGCCACCATGCTAGCACACCCATCCCCGGATGCCCCTATTGCCATCACGACAGACGCCTCTGACTATGCCGTCAGGGCCATCCACAAACAGCTAGTTGATGGTGTTTGGCAGCCACTGGCCTTTATCAGCTGACAGTTGCGTCCAGCTAAGAGGAAGTACAGCACGTTTGACCGAGAGCTGCTAGGCCTGTTCCTGGCCGTACAACACTTTTGTTTCCTGTTGGAAAGCCGAGCATTCACTGCTTTCGTGGACCACAAGCCCTTAACCTTTGCTATGGCCAAGGTTTCAGTGCCGTGGTCTGCCCGGCAGCAGCGTCAGCTTTCCTTTATTTCAGAGTTCACAACAGATATCCGTCATGTGGCAGGGAAGGATAATCATGTGGCGAACTATCTCTCTCGTCGGTTTGCGGGGGCAGTGCATCTCGGGGTGGATTATGTCTGCATGGCGGCGGACCAGGTCCACGACGCTGACGTTCAGGCATACAGGACTGCCATCAGTGGACTGCATTTGGCAGATGTTCCTTTTGGCAATGCAGGTGTCACCCTGCTTTGTGATGTATCCACAGGTCAGGCCCGACCCATTGTTCCTGGCAGTTGGCACAGGCAGGTGTTTGATGTGGTGCATGGCCTTTCCCACCCTGGCAGGAGAGCATCACAGAAGCTGGTGGCAGCAAAGTTTGTTTGGCATGGCCTCAAAAAGGATATTTGTGACTGGGCCGCTGCCTGCCTCGAATGTCAGCGGACTAAGGTGCACCGTCACTCCAAAGCCCCTCTTGAAACCTTTCATGTCCCGGAGAGACGTTTCGACCACATACATGTGGACTTGGTGGGACCCTTGCCGACCTCCCGGGGCTTTACGCACCTGCTCACTGTGGTTGACTGCACCACTCATTGGCCCGAGGCCATTCCACTTTAGTCCATCTCCATGGCTGATGTCACGTGGGCATTCCTGAGCACATGGGTAGCCCATTTTGGTGTCCCTTCTGACATAACATCAGACCGCGGCTCACAGTTCACATCAGAGTTATGGGTTGCAGTCACCAACAGCCTCGGAGCGCAGATACACCGCACCACAGCCTACCACCCGCAAACCAATGGACTATGTGAGCGGTTTCACCGTTCATTGAAAGCCGCATTACGGGCAAGCCTCTGTGATGAAAGCTGTGTGGATCGTTTGCCTTGGGTAATGTTGGGGCTGCAGGCTGCTCCCAAAGAGGATCTACTTTCTTCTGCAGCTGAATTCGTCTATGGGCAGCCTCTGTGGGTGCCGGGTGATTTCGTGCCTGATGTTACCTGCCCATGGTCTGCTGGTCAGCAGCGGCAGGCGCACCTCCAGGATGCCCACCTCTCAGCACAGCATGCCACGTTCACAGCTCTTACCAGGACTGCAGGATGCGGCATATGTTTTCATCCATCATGATGCTCCCCACAGCCCCTTGTGCCCACTCTACGATGGTCCGTTCCGGGTGCTGGAAACGGGGGGCAAATTTTTTGTCATCAACGTCGGGGGCAAGCGAGACCGGGTGTCAGTGGACCGCCTTAAACCTGCTCACTTGGACTTGGATTCTCCGGTGGTGGTTGCCTAGCCCCCGCAGCAGGGCCGTCCGCCATCTACTATGCTTCCACAGTCCACAAACCATGAACTTCCTGTTCCTGCGGCCCCAGCGCCAGAGTAGTTTTGGCCGAGCACTCCGCCCACCTCACCGGATGAACTTGTCTGTCTTTGTGACTTCTGGGGGGGGGGCATGTGTAGGGACACCGCATTGTTCATAATTCACAGCCAGCTATTAGGTGTTCAATTGAAATGATTGTTTCTGTCACGCCCTGCATTACCTGTTGAGTCGTTGTTTTGCTCTTTACTGTGTCGCATTATGATGACGTCGGTTGGCGCATCTAGACTTTACATATAAAACTGACATGCAGTAAGTTTTGAGAGGATTAAAGTTTTCCCGAGTTCAGGCTTTTAAACCTATCCGCTGTGTCTGTGTCTCCCCATGTGTCAACACCTTTACAGTAATTATAATTTATCTTATAAGGTATGAATTTACCACTGTGCAGCCTAAATTCTGTAAAATGGATGCACCTGGTGTTAGATATGTGTAATATTCATTCCATGAAAATACCCAGCCCAATTAAAGAGCATCTCAATGTCAGATTTATTATTGTAAAGAGGGAATTAAGATATTTCTGTTATCACAGATTCTAATCAATGCATTTTTTTTTTTGCAGTGAATAAATCCTGTACCATACGTTACAGTCCTAATCCTGTGTACCAAACCACCAATAAATTATGCAGCAGTGCAATCATAGGATGCACAGGCCACCAACTCTTCCCCAAACGGTTCATGGTTAAATTATCCAGCCATACTGTAATCATTTTGAGAATTGCATACGCATGGGGCCTCTTGCACCATTTCTCTCTTTGAAGTTGGAAACCTCTAACAGCAGTCAAATTCAGCTGCTCATTTTACACACTCTGAATATATTTACTGAGCTTTGATTCCTTCGTATTCTGCCAGATCTTAAGATTCTCTCTAGTTTTACTTAAAGGTGACATATTATATCCCTTTTCCACAAATTGACACAGTTCCCTGATGTCTTAATGAAATGTCTGTGACATACTTTGTTCAAAATACCACAAGGATAAGCAGCACAGCTCCCTTCTCACCCTGTCTAAGCAGCCCTGTTCAAAACAGCCAATTGGAGTGCCTGTTCCTTTAAAGGTCATAGGCAATAGTCAGAGGTGAAATGTAGAATATCAACTTTATTGTCTAGAAGAACGACCCAAAAAGCAAATTCAGTCTTCTTAGTGTCTAATTTGCACCCTAAAATTGAATAAAACGGTTAAAATATACTGTTTTGCCCAATTTCCGAAGGTTTGTTTACATCTCACTTATGCGCACTTTCACCACCAAGGGGACCGTCGTCATGACATCATTTAAGCCAAACAGACCGGGAGCAGTTCTGAGTTTACCTGCAAACCGAGCACATGTTTACGGACTTTGGTCGTGAGAGGTGGTGTAAAATGTCTGAAAGCGATAGCGATTTTGAAGTAGGAACTCTCCAAATTGAATATCGAGAGGTGAAACCATATATGTATGACCCTATGGCCGTTGCGAAGCAAGCGGTGAATGTGGCTCACTGGTTTGACCGTGCGGCCTCGGAATCGGACAGCGATTCGGCCGACTCTGATCGCGATGACCTCGGACCTCAACAAGACTTGCGCCCAAACGATTTATCCTGGTAGTTATGATAAATTCCTACTTTTGTCGTAATACTAAATAAGAGCCCTTTTGAAGAATAATTAAACCGCTCTCCCCAGTGGATATAGGTAACGATTACTGGACAGTGCGCTGGTAGGCCACATTAGCCTGCCATCCGCGGCATTATACTATTTATAGCCGACTCTAAGCGAGGAAATATCCCTTTGTTTCATTTCCACAATGATTGTACAGGATCCCTCAGGATTCTTGACTTGTCAATTGCAAGCAAAAGTAAAAATGTTTATCTCCAATCTTCTCCTTTTTGCTTGAGCATTGCTGCTCCATTTCTTCTTTGACTGCTTGATTTTGTTTCATGCGCACAATCCACTCTCTCCACCTCTTCTCCTCTTCCAGAAAAAAACAACCCTCTGGCTTCACACGCACAATCCACTCTCTCCGCCTCGTCTCCTCTTCCAGAAAAAAACAGCCCTCTGGCTTCACACGCACAATCCACTCTCTCCGCCTGGTCTCCTCTTTCGGAAAAAGCCAACCCACTCGCTCCGCCTCTTCTCCTTTTTCAGAAAAAGCCAATCCTCTCTCTCTGCCTCTTCTCCTCTCTCGGAAAAAGGTAAAAACTTCTTCCTGAACCGGTCCCGTTGTTACAGTTCACTGCACAACAATAAGGCATGGTTTTTTTTTTTGGAAATTCCTGAACGCACGTCTGCACTCAAGCCGAACGGCAATGAAAATACACGGAAGTGGACTCAACTCAAGCGGTTTGTTTGTCTTAAATGACATCACGTGCCAAGTGGTCACGAAAATAGCTGAACAGAAATTCGCCACGATCTGCGCTAACTTATTACTTATTAACAATACTTCTTGGGACCAGAAGAAAATTACAGAGGGTTTTTTAACATATAAAGTTTCAAATGTGCATAAAATTAAAACTGTTGCCTATGACCTTTAAATGATAATAAGCCACTGCTCACCCCCACCCCCATCCATGAACCAATCAGGTAGCACTTTCCTCATGAATATTCATTTACTAAGGCTGTTCTTAAGCCATGAGTGGAGATACTCAGATGAGGGGGAGGCTCGTCTCCAATGAGCTCTTGCAAAATCAAATGGCTTGTTGAAGCACATGTTTTCTGAAATAGGCAGCCCAAAAGAAACTGACTGGCTTGCTTTATTTCAGAGTTTGTGGGTTGGTAGGCACCTCAGTTACTCAAATGTATGTACACAATCACTGAAAAAATGAGTTTTTCATAAAATGTCCTCTTTAAATAGAGCATTTTTAAAGTCTTTGCTCCACAGAGGAAAAATAAATGCCAGCTATAAAAACATGATAAATTTAATGCCCAGGAATCTGAATTTAAATCCTAAGGATGATCAAAACCACAGCTGGGCTCATGAACAAGGCCTTTAGCACTTAAATGCTCATTATTAGACTTGGATTGGATTCTGCCTTGTTTAGTTGCTTTGGATCAAAGCTGAAAAACTATATTATACATTTAAATATCATAAATATCTTGGAGTCCGTTAATCATTCCTTTATTGACTATATTTCATTCACTGACATGCTTGTGGTACCTTCAGGCATAATTTATGTTATAAACAAATCTACTGCAAGAATATTAATAACAATTAACAAACAAATAAATCCAGTATGAGAAGGGTATTTCTAATTCTCGTGTTTGTTAGGAGTAAAACAGTACATGGTTGAAAGGAAATTAATGTTTTATAGCTGTGAATGAAACCTTACCCATTCTAGAAGACTATGCTGGCATTGCAGTCCAGTTTACAGGATATAGGGCAATCCTTTTTCCTATTAATTATTCACCTTTAAATAACTGGGAATGCTTTAGTTTCAGAAGCTTTCGATTCTTCTATAATGTGATATATGATATTTACTTTCTCTAATAGTATTCAGTGAATTTGATCTACATTACTAATGACCATAACAAACATTGATATATACTTTTAATAATTGTGACACATTATATTTAGGAGAGAGAAAAGGGTGTTACTGAGAACGTTGTCATAAAAATAAACCTTTTTTATTGTTTGCTTGAAAAATGTGAATTATGCTATGCTGTGCTTACTCTGTACATCTCATTTATGCAATTTTTTATGAGTACTAATAATTCTGCAAGGCACAAATTTTTAATAAGCTTTCTTTGGCTTATGTAACTTAATTCTTTTCAAATGTTTCATCAGGGGAGCCAAAGAAACCAATATTAGAGGTCGCTCCCAAGTCCTTCCTCCCCAAATCAGGTCAGTCTGGCCTGCGCCCTCCGGGTTTCTCCCACCTACCTACTGCTCGCCTTGCTGCTTTCGGCTTCGTTCGCAGTGCCAGTGTGTCCTCTGTGTCCAGCAACCAATCCAGTGATAGTACTCGTAGCAGCCCATGCCGCCCTCCTCACTGTAAGTGCTCTTTTGACTTGTATTTCGTACTGTATAAGGAATTAGCTCTGGCTATACAGTGTGTTATCATTATTATTTACAGGATTGAAGTTCCAGGCTGTGACAATACTGGGATTAGGGTAGAAACTGGAGAGTCTACCGGTATATTGTCAATAGTCTTTTGCATAGATCCATGCTTCTTAACCTCAGGACATAGTAAACAGAGTTTAGAATAAATTATATAGGAAAAAAAGTGTTATGTATTGTTCCACAACAGCAGTACTATAAGATATCTTAGACTTAAATTGTTTATAATTTACAACTTTTGTTTCTAAAATCCTCTTTGGAAGACATGCCAGAAAACAACAACAACAACAACAACAACAACAAAGATAAATTGCTTACTGTCTTATGCAGCATTATTTCTGCAGTCGGAAGATAATTTGGTAAATGGATTTGATTTTATGTAACCTCATTAAACACAGAAATGTTTAAGGCTTGCTATTCTCATTATATAGATAATGAGCCATAATAGTCATACACATGTTTTTGTGCCAGGGGAATTTTTTTTTTTTTTATCAATTCCACATGTCTCATGCAGTGTTTTCCAGTGTTTGTGACATTGCCAACTGAGATTTATTGTGTTCCTGTATAGGAGAAAGGAAAATTGGAAAGAAAGGGGAGGGGGTTAATAGTGGTGTTAATGAGGCAGAGCTTGCGAATTCTGATCAGTTGAATCTTCTGATTTCTACTGTGTATTGTGTGGGATTTGAGTTCACCCTCTTCTTTCTCTCTTCCTCCATCTCACTGTTGCTTAGGAAAGAAGCCTATCATTAATCTCTAAGATTTTTTGTGCTTCTCTGGGTGATTTTCTTCCTCACAGAGGGAAGGATTTCTCAATGCAGGCATAATTACATTCTAATTGCTCCTAAAGTGGCACAGTTTTAGTGCAGAGCAGAGACCATTCACACATCGAAAATAACCACAGCGAACTTGAAATAGTGACTCATTTAGCATTTTCAAAATTCTCAAATATTCTTAAAGATTCTAACGTTCTTGTGAGTTATACGATTTCAGTGTTCAACACTACACGTCTATCCATCCATCCATCCATCCATCCATTTGTTATCCATAACCGCTTATCCTGTACAGGGTCGCAGGCAAGCTGGAGCCTATTCCAGCTGACTATGGGTGAGAGGTGGGGTACACCCTGGACAAGTCGCCAGATCATTGCAGGGCTGACACATGGATACAAACAACCATTCACACTCACATTCATACCGATGGTCAATTTAGAGCCACCAATTAGCCTAACCTGCATGTCTTTGGACTGCGGGGGAAACTGGAGCACTCGGAGGAAACCCATGCAAACATGGGGAGAACATGCAGACTCCACACAGAAAGGCCCCCGTCGGCAACTAGGCTCGAACCCAAAACCTTCTTGCTGTGAGGCAACAGTGCTAACCACTACACCACCGTGCCACCCCTACACGTGCCTATATATTGTTAAATGCTTACAGTATTCTCTCACTGTGCCAAGGTGACACAACTGGGTGCATGAATTTATTCTCGGACTTGTGTGTGTGCTTGTGTTGGTATGACTGACTCATCGTTTTACTGCATTTAATTAAGTCAGCCCACCCACTCTATAATGTGTTTGATACTGTTTTGCTCTTAGAGTTAAGATTTCAGTATTTATTAAAAATGATGTACCCTCCATAATTATTTTCATAGAAACCAAACCATTTTTTCCTATCATTTTATCTGTATATTTTCAGTCATTGAAAGAGAAGTGAAATTCCTAATCTTCAGAATTTGTTCTGGTTCCTGATAATGTAGTTCTGAGAGAAACTCATTTAAGAATGATCATCCTTGTGGCATGACTTAGATTCAGCAATTTGAACACTTTAATATGGTGAAATGTACCTGTGCTTTGCTTACTGATAGTCATACTTACTGTGTGTATTTTTCTTTGTATTCTTGCAAAACTACATTTTTACCAAATACAGTTGTGGTAGCTTTGGTGACAAAATTTTAGACTGCTTTAAATCTCAGGACTGCCAGAAAACTATACACCTCACACAACTGCTCAGCTGTATACTTGTATACTTACATATTCCAAGTATAGAATTTTTTTTCTATAAAAAATAACTACAAAAACTAGCAATTTTTGCTTTTTTTAAACTAATTAAGTCATTGCACTGAAAAGAGAAAATACTTAATTCATGTAAAATCTGATTTTAACTGCAATTTACCTGAATATCTCATCTCATCTCATTATCTCTAGCCGCTTTATCCTGTTCTACAGGGTCGCAGGCAAGCTGGAGCCTATCCCAGCTGACTACGGGCGAAAGGCAGGGTACACCCTGGACAAGTCACCAGGTCATCACAGGGCTGACACATAGACACAGACAACCATTCACACTCACATTCACACCTACGCTCAATTTAGAGTCACCAGTTAACCTAACCTGCATGTCTTTGGACTGTGGGGGAAACCGGAGCACCCGGAGGAAACCCACGCGGACATGGGCAGAACATGCAAACTCCACACAGAAAGGCCCTCGCCAGCCACGGGGCTCGAACCCGGACCTTCTTGCTGTGAGGCGACAGCGCTAACCACTACACCACCGTGCCGCCCTTACCTGAATATTATTGAATTAATTAATGTAGCATTATATTATATTGATTAAAAAGAAATAATAAAAATTCAAGTGATGCTATTGCATGAGGGATGGTTAGTGAAGCAGAAATGTTCAAAATGTAAGCAAATATTATTATTATTATTATTATTATTATTATTATTATTATTATTATTATTATTATTATTATTATTATATTGTTCTATGGTGTCTGAGGAAAAAATCAGCAAGAACCACTGAAAAACCCATATTGGTTGACCACTCACTGTTAGTATTACTTTGTGAAACTGCAGACTCTGACTAAGCCCCGCCCCGCCCACAACTGTATACGAAATAACCACAGACAACAATTTTGACCTTGAGTTTACCTGTACTTGACAGTTGACTTAAAAGTCAACTTAAAGCATACCATTTTTCCTAACATTTTATTATATACGGTACCAGTCAGAAGTTTGGACACCTCTACTCATTCATAGGTTTTTCTGTATTTGGACTATTTTCTACATTGTAGAACAATACTGATGACAGCAAAACTATGAAATAACATCTGGAACATATATGGGATTATGTGGGAAACAAAAATGTGTTTTTACAAAAACAAAATGTTTCATATTTTAGATTCTACAAATTAGCCACAGTTTATCTTGATGACGCTTTGCACACTATTGGCATTATCTTAACCAGCTTCATGAGGTCGTCACCTGGAATGCTTTTCAATTAACAGGTGCCTCATCAAAAGTTAATTAGTGAAATTTCTTGCCTTCTTAATGCATTTGAGATCAAACAGTAAATAGTAAATAATAAAAATACAATAAATAACCCTATTCCACAACTGTAGTAATCCATATTATGTCAAGAATTGCTCAACTAAATAAAGAGAAACAACATCTATTATTACTTTAAGACATGAAGTGACTTTTAATTAATAAAAATAAAGAAAAAACATTGAATTAGAAGGTGTGTCCAAACTTTTGACTGGTACTGTATGCAAATAACACACACACACACACACACACACACACACACACACACACACACACACACACACACACACATATTTGTGTGTGTGTGTGTGTGTGTGTGTACAGTGATTTTTGAGAGTTAGAAAGGTGCTATATAAATATAATGTATTTGAGCAATATCACACAAAACAGAGTGGTGTTGTACTGAATATCAACTCAGCTGTGATTCAGTCATAGACACGAGGCAGCAGGACGAGCACCAAAGATAATCACAGCCGTGCTGATATTCAGTACAACACTACCTTGTGTGTGAAGTTGCTTTTATACAACAGTTGTATAAGCAAGAAATTAATATCAAGCAAGTGACATTTCAGACACAATATGGTTAAATGTTCTGTTGATTTTTGCTTCACTAGCAAAAATAGATCCTGAAGAACCCACACTCACTTTATCGCCCATTGGCTAGCTGGCTCAAATTGATTAGTACTTTCCTGATGAAGGTACCATCCACTAAAACTGGTATCCCTTCTCCTGTTTCTTCTTCATCTGACAAGCTTTCATATTTTAAAAATGTTATATTCCTGAAAATTAATTATTGCCATGACAACAACAACAACAATCTCTTTATTGACCGCTGCTCAACCTATCAAATTTGTGATCTGGAACGAACGAACGAACGAACGAACGAACGAACGAACTAACTAACTAACTAACTAACTAACTAACTAACTAACTAACTAACTAACTAACTAACTAACTAACTAACTAACTAACTAACTAACCATCCATCCATCCTTCATTCATTCATTCATTCATTCATTCTCAAAAAACTTTGGAAACCCCACTTCTAAAGGCAGTTGCTGAAACCCATCATTAAACATTTAAAATATTTGACTTTATAACATGAATTCAAATCTATAACAGTTACACTAAAGATGAGACAGATATGACGGGATGTTGGTATGGGGTTTTATCAAATTTTATTTAAGTTTTCTGAAGAATTTAGGAAAGTATCCTGCAAAAGTACAGTACAAGTGCAAAAACACTTATTAAATGCCTCAACAGCTGCACTTAGATTTCGAGGTTTAGTAGTAGATCGAGACTGTGGAAAATTCAACAATATTTGATATGATAATGTATCTTTGCGAGGTGTAAGGTGGCTCATGTGTGTATTGTAGTGTGTGGTGCATGATAGATATTTTTGTCTCAGGTTTTCCTGTAGGCATCTTTCTCAAAACGCAGTCACTGCATGAGTTCATTGTCTTTCCTCTGCTGCAGTGCTGAGTCAGTAGCTGGAGTATGAGAAAATGCTGAGAATAGCTTTCTCTCTCTCTCTCTCTCTCTCTCTCTCTCTCTCTCTCTCTCTCTCACACACACACACACACACACACACACACACACACACACACACACACACACACACACACACACTTCCTCTTCTGAATCTACCCAAAATCGTCCCTATTGGCTCTTATACACAGGTTTGGACTTTCTTTGGAATTTAGGTGGCAACATGCAGTTAATATTCATCCTATTAGTTTGAGATTGTGTGTTCTCCTAACGTAAGAACATTCAACCCAACAATCCATTGATACATTGTCTATGAGTTGGTGTAAATCAGACTAACATCAGCATGTAGGGGTGTGATTCTCCAAAATCTTGAGTTTCTCACCCCTGCTATGACTTTCAGAGATGTTCAAGCTTGTCTGATACTATAGTGAGGAAACATTTGGCTCTTAGACAGCTGGCGGTTCAGTGGCAGTGCATTCTAGCGCTGCTGATTTTTATGGCCCCACTATCCACAACTTGTCTGCTCGTTATTTACATGTATGTCTGTAGCGTTTTTGTCAGATGCTGGGGCCTGTAAGAAATAAAATAACAGCTGTCGTCCACACCCGAAATGATCTCTTACCCATGCCTTTATGACCACTTTTGCTTTCTGGCGTGATCTAGTTCATGGTGAGAGACACTGTAGTTAACCTGCTGTGAACTGTCTAATGATAGCAGCATCTATCTTTCAATTATTCTTCCACGATGGACGTGGCTATTAGCTATTGATATTAGCATCCACTGCAGGTGTGGCTATCAACTCTCATCTTAAAGGTTCACTGCCTTGAAAGAAGAGTTCAATGTGAATGATGAAACAAAGACATTAAGTCAAGAGGATTTTTTTTTTTGAAAGACGTGTTTGATGCTGAAATGTTCACGTTACTTGGATACTTTGTACCACTTCTGACCTTTGTTTTTCAAAGAGACACGCCAAAGCAGGATCTGCTCTCAGGTAAGTGTGGATTAGAGTATTAGAGTATGCACGGAAATATGTTATGCCATTTTCTCTTAAAATGTTTGATGCTCATTTATCCTAGCTTTAACAACATATGTGGCCTTGTGGCTCTATATGATGACATACCCTGAACTAAATGCCAAGTAGCGTCTGCTTGCAGTTATGCGAGAGGAAATACAACCTCATTAGTTTTGATTGTTTAAATGTTCTTCATGTTAAAGTTTTGTGTCACTGCATATGTAGTTAGATGAAGTTTGTACTTGGTAGGGTCATATTGTTTGTATGAAGAAATGGAGGAAAGTACATAAACTAGAAGGGCACTCAGTAGAGTGCAAACCTCTGCCAAGCCACATATTAACAACATCAAAATCAAATTGCTTGAACCTAGGATAATACTACAGCTATACACCAAATTTCACCAAAATCCATTCACTACTTTTTGAGTTACGTTGGGAAAAGACAAAAAGAATCCAGGATCCTCATGCGTATCTAGATCCGGGATCAAGATACATATTCAGATTTGCATCAAAATCTAATCAATTATTCCTTGGCCCATGGCTTACCTTTCCTCATAATTTCATCAAAATCCACATAATTCATTTCTCAGGTCTGATTACTGGAATTGGTGGAATTGGACTGGAGTTATTTTGTTGGGACCCTTATCAAAAAGAAGTATACTTCAAGTTCATTTTATTAAGTATACTTAAGTAAAGTATATTTCCTTAAGTATACTTTTGTGTACCAAGTATACTGATATCAATGTACTTACAGTATACTTGTATGTAAACTAATCTAATACTTCTTGGGACTAAATTGGCCCACTTTTAGTTGATAAAAAGTATACTTTAAGTCTAAGAGAAGTAAACTTTGAGTATACAACTAGTATTTTTTTTATTTTGTACTGCAAGTATACCACAAGTAAACTTATATACTAATAGTTTACTAGTTCTATACTTGTAGTCCACTCTTTAGTTTACAAAAGCATACTTCATAGTATACTGGAAGTATACTATGAGTTTACTTGTTTTATACTTCTAGTCCACTTTTTAGTTTACTAAAGTATACTTTGTAGTATACTGGAAATATTCTATTGGTTTACTCGTTACACACTTCTAGTCCACTTTTTAGTTTATAAAAGTATACTTTATAGCATATTGGAAATATACTATTAGTTACTGGTTATATACATCTAGTCCACTTTTTAGTTTTGAAGTATACTGCAATTACCCTTCTAGGTATACTACAGTATTAGTTTTCTAGCCCGAACCCTTACCTCATGCACACTACCAGTAGACAACTTAAGTGTTTTGTACCTTAAGTTACAATGAAGTTATAAAGGTAAGAATTCACAAAATAACAACAGATACTCAGGATTAAGAACATATTCATTTTCTTTAAAAATCAAAATTTAAAGCAACATTGGATTAAATGCCAAAGTATAAAAACATGGCAATGACAACTGAAATTGACATCCAAGCTCTAAAAAAAAAGAAGTAAATAAATAAATAAAATAAAAGTAATAGTAAAAGTAAATAAATAAAATAAAATTATCCCACTCAGAAGAAATTAAAAATAAAAAAAAGCCTTATATGGAACCGCAGACATACCTAAGAGTCAATAATGCTGAAGCACAACTACAGGGCAAGCACACTTGAACATAAGGCACAGATATTTTAATACTTTATTACACTTTTGTTAAGTACATCTTGATCAAAAGTTTAAGTATAAGCTTAATATACTTAGACTTTTCTATATACTTTTCAATATAAGCCAAGTATACTTATGTATAACTTTATTAAGTACTGTATATCTCTGATAAGTAAATAAAAAGTAAACTGAAAGCATACTCTCTTATTTTTAGTTTAAAAGAAGTATACTAGAAGCACACTTGAATAAGCTTCTTTTTTGTAAGGGGATTCATGTTGCAAAATATAGCCATGATTGTGGTTGTTTGACACTGTTTGAAATAAGAATGATGATGTTCATGCTTAGGGGTCGAAGATAACCATGACTTCAATTTGGTGGGCGGCAATTGTGGGTCTGGAGGTAATTGATGAGGCCAAGCCAGGCTCTGAAGGTACTCCCACATGTCGGGCACGCGTGGGTAGGTGCTGTAGTAGGGGTGGCGATAGTGCGAGCCTTCTGCACAGCTCGTTTCTTCTGGGCCTCGGCAACGCATTTCATCTATTGTGGAAGCATAAGCACTGATCAATGTTGCTTTCTTCTTGCCTCCAAGTGGGAGCTGAAGTGTCATCAGGCGATCATTGATGCCCTCCATAATAAGAATAAGAATCAGAATCATGTGGCCTAACTTCACTTCCAAAGCAAAGGTCTTTTTAAATGGAGAAATATTTGCCATTCAGGCTCATGACTAGTATCTGTTCACATACAGTATTCACAAGTTTTATTCTTTATTAATGTATTAGTCATCTTTCAATCAACATGAGCTCCACTAGAGAATTGAAACTTCTGTTGCAATTTTTAATTGAATAATTTAACCTTGCTTTATGCTCAGATTCATTTGACGGCACCATGAACCTGTTGAGTCACAACTCTCCTCTTCTCTAGTACTCACATAGTGATGCAAGCTTTTGCCTCCTAGTGTGAATAGCATGGGAGATGAGTCAGTGTTTCTGATGCTGGCATGATTTTAGGCAGAAGACAGAACCAGCAGTTTTTTGTTTTGAGATTATGATCATGTATTGTCTAGAGAAATAATGTGGAAACTGCAGGGAGAATGCAGAAGAGTCAGGACTTCATGTGTTACAACATTACAGACTCCGTGTTTGTTCTCTGTAGGTCAAAGCAATGAAAATGAGGAGACCCTCGTGCCTCGTGCTCCTTTCTCCCCCAGTGATGGTAGCAGTGGTAGGCGATCGAGCTGTGGAAGTACCCAGAGTGCAAACCGCCGCTCTATGGTGCCTCCACCACATGGTTCACCTGCTGGTGAGTGTTTCCACCAAGCCTCTGTCTTAACAGTCTGTTTATGAAAACTTTGTGCCAACTGATTTGATGAGGTGGTGTTTACACTTAGTCTTATTTAATTTACAATGGCTGCACTAACCAATATATTTGAAAGATCGTCTTCTGTGACTCCTACATCATCCACCTACATCGTGTGTGTGTGTGTCCATTTACTGGCAAATCTTCAACTGTACCAGACTCCTGACACATTCTTTTCATTGTCCCTGACTGTAGTTAATGGGACCTTTAAGTCCTTTCATATTTGTATTTCCATTACGTGACTTGTTCAAGAGCCATCTGTCCATTTTTGTTTTCCAAATTGTCATAGTCGCTTGCTAGCGCCGAAGTTTTATGTGTAATATGTATCTTATGGCATTTTTGATTCACTGCGACAGTTTACTGTGGGCGCCGCTGGCAAGCAAAGAAACGCTTCTGCGCACGCACAGCAGAAAATTTTCTCATTGATTATTCACATCAGCTCCGACATGGAACGTCATGTTGGCTTGACAACCATGCAATTACATAAACCATAATCAACGCTCATTCTCCATTGGGTAGAGTGATGTAATACACATAGGATAAGCGATATGCTCACAATCTTGCATGCTATCAAACCAAATGAATGGAACCTGCTAGAAGGGAATAGAACACGTTTTTATTCCATCGAAAGAGTGTCCTGTATATATTATATTATATTATATTATATTATATTATATTATATTATATTATATTATATTATATTATATTATATTATATTATATTATATTATAGTTTATTAAGTTGTTTGCAGGTTGAAAAACAATTTTGGTTAAAACTTAAAAATTACCAAACATTGTTAGAGTCAAAATAGTAGTATATAAATTGATACATACACCTGAGAATGATTTTTGTTTAAAAAAAAAAAAAAGTAGGTAATTTTTCCAATTTTTGAGCAAAAAAATTTGAGATTCATTTTTTTTTCATTCAATTGGAAATAGATAAGATTATTCTTTATTCACTCCTGGTGTATGCAAACTATTAGGCAAAAGCTTGCTGTATTCAGGACACCAGGCAAAAATCCATATCATGAAGACACTGGTAACTCGCAGAGTTGGAGCTTTTATAAAGTGATTGGCTTTATGGAGCAGTGTCTCTCTGTCTTGCTGCTGATTCACTCAAACTGGGACCAAATGAGTGGCTGGAATGTCAGTTGAAGTGGTTTGGTGCTGTCATGAACATGCCACTGTCACTATGGTAGCATTTACACTTCACACCCCGTCACACACAGTATATGAAACTGTGCCTCAGAGTCCTTTAGTGTTATCAGTAATTTTTCACAACCTAACAAGACGCCGATCCTGTTAGTGCCCTGTAATCTTATTCCCATCTGTATTAGCTTGGTGTAAGAGCATATATTTAGTCTACCAGGCTGTTCCACTTCTGCAGGTGTCAGCCCTTCTACACTGGGTAATGCAAAGAATGTTGGCTGTGCAGACATGTAGACATGCAGCTGCTATTACAGCTGCTGTGTATGTCTAGCTTCATCCTGCCTCTTTCTTTTCATTGTCATTCTGTTGCATGATGCTACGTCATCACTGACTGTGTATGCTGAATATACACTCTGCCTGTTTTCTCTTTGTACCTTGAAAATTTGAGAAAGGTAACAACATCAACACAAATCACACCACCAACAGTAAGAACAACAAGTGCTGCCAGGCAAAACAAACCTCGCCCGGTAGCACTTATGATGAATATGAAGGAAGATATCACGAAAAAATAGGTATCCTATGGGTACATGTGGCTACTGCTTATAAATAAAATTGTTTTCTGATACCATGTCCATACAGTAATTCAAGTCAAGTCAAGTCAAGTTTATTTGTATAGCGCTTTTAACAATAAACATTGTCACAAAGCAGCTTTACAGAATTTGAACAACTAAAAATATGAGCTAATTTTATCCCTCATCTATCCCCAATGAGCACGCCTGTGGCAACGGTGGCAAGGAAAAACTCCCTCAGACGACATATGCTTATTATATATGCTAATTATAGCATATATATTTACTCTATGAGGCAGTAACCACAAAAATTAAGCATAATCCAAAAATGAACAATTTAAAAATCTCATTATCTCTAGCTGCTTTATCCTGTTCTACAGGGTCACAGGCAAGCTGGAGCCTATCCCAGCTGACTACGGGCGAAAGGCGGGGTACACCCTGGACAAGTCACCAGGTCATCACAGGGCTGACACATAGACACAGACAACCATTCACACTCACATACAGTCAATTTAGAGTCACCAGTTAACCTAACCTGCATGTCTTTGGACTGTGGGGGAAACCAGAGCACCCCCATGCGGACAACATACAAACTCTGTACAGAAAGGCCCTCGCTGGCCACGGGGCTCGAACCCAGACCTTCTTGCTGTGAGGCGACAGCGCTAACCACTACACCACCATGCCACCCAATTTAAAAATCACAGAAGTAAAATATACCCAAGTGTCTGTACTTTATTTTATCCTACTCTTAGCTCTTACAGTTTTCGAAACTGAAACCTCCAAACCGAGGCTGACATACACGTACTGTCACCATGACCAAAACTCTTGTTTCCTGGAAATGGCCCAGGGCTAGAGCTCAGTGGAACACACTTTCCCGCTGTAATAAGCATAAACATGTCTGAAGGCGATTTCTTTAGTCTAGTCCATTTATTTCGAATGGTGAACCAAATTGTATACACTCACCGGCCATTTTAATCAGAACACATGTATGCACATGCGCAATGTGCGATTGTTGCACTCTTACATTCTTACAGCATGATGATGTAGTGGCTAGCGCCTCCTATATGAGGCAGTAACCACAACAAAAATGATTTTGACCTTTTTGGTGACCTTGACCGGATGACCCTCAAAATGTTGGAGGTTCTATTTGAGACCAATGCCCATCTGTCTTGAAAGTTTCATGAAGATTGATCCAGCCATTTTCCCATAATATCGTTAACAAAAAAAAAAAAACCAAAGAAACACACAAACAAAGAAACCTGACCAAAAGCAATACCTCGCCCCTTGGTGGACTCCGTCCTGGGCGAGGTAACAACAATAACACTAACAACAACGTGAGTAACACCACCACAATCAACAACACCAACAATGACAGCAGTAGCAACAACAACAACGACGACACCAATAGCAACAACAATACCACCACCAGCAACAACAACAATAACGCCACCACCAACATAAGTAACACCACCACAATCAACAACAACACCAACAACAATACCATCACCACCAACAACAACACAATCATCATCAACAACAACAACACCAATAGCAACAACACCAACAACAATACCACCACTAACAAGAATAACACCACCACCAACATGAGTAACACCACCACAATCAGCAACAATAACAACAATGACACCAATAGCAACATCAACAATACCACCACCAATAACAACATGAGTAACACCACCACAATCAACAACAACAACAACAATGACACCAATGGCAACAACACCAACAACAATACCATCACCACCACCAACAACAACAACAATCCATCTCCTTTCAGAGATTACAGAGGACGACATTTTCAAAGGAAAGACATGCCAAAACTCACGTTTTTTCCCTGCTGTTGTAATTAATCTCTTGGTTTGTGAACTGCATTACATATCTGATGTATATGAGTTTTGCTGAATTTATTTCTTGGAACTATAATGTTTAAAAAATGTGTTATAGCATGAACATGGGCGGCACGGTGGTGTAGTGGTTAGCGCTGTCGCCTCACAGCAAGAAGGTCCTGGGTTCGAGCCCCGGGGCCGGCGAGGGCCTTTCTGTGCGGAGTTTGCATGTTCTCCCCGTGTCCGCGTGGGTTTCCTCCGGGTGCTCCGGTTTCCCCCACAGTCCAAAGACATGCAGGTTAGGTTAACTGGTGACTCTAAATTGACCATAGGTGTGAATGTGAGTGTGAATGGTTGTCTGTGTCTATGTGTCGGCCCTGTGATGACCTGGCGACTTGTCCAGGGTGTACCCCGCCTTTCGCCCGTAGTCAGCTGGGATAGGCTCCAGCTTGCCTGCGACCCTGTAGAAGGATAAAGCAGCTAGAGATAATGAGATGAGATGAGCATGAACATGTGAAGTTCATTAGTTCTTTAATTTTATGCTTTATTTAATTCAAAAACAGTGCATGTTATGAATTAAGGGTAAATACATCATCATGTACGTAGCTTCTCAAAGACCATGGTCAAGGCACAGAACAAACTATTCTCTAAGGATTCAGACACAACCCATCAGCACTTTCGCTCGATGTAACCCAGGAAGGTGAAATTTGTTTCGGATATCTGCATCAGGGGCGGAGAAAGATCTCTAAAAAAGGGGTCAATTGTTGCTCAGAGGGGTGGCATGGTGGTGGTTAGCACTGTCGCCTCACAGCAAGAAGGTCCTGGGTTCGAGCCCAGCAGCCGGTGAGGGCCTTTCTGTGTGGAGTTTGCATGCTCTCCCTGTGTCCGTGTGGGTTTCCTCCAGGTGCTCCGGTTTCCCCCACAGTCCAAAGACATGCAGGTTAGGCTAATTGGTGGCTCTAATTTGACTGTAGGTGTGAATGGTTGTCTGTGTCTATGTGTCAGCCCTGCGATGACCTGGCGACTTGTCCAGGGTGTACCCCGCCTTTCGCCCATAGTCAGCTGGGATAGGCTCCAGCTTGCCTGCGACCCTGTAGGACAGGATAAGTGGCTGCAGATAATGGATGGATGGTTGTTGTTCAGAGCCATCTGGTGGTGGAACAGTGACTGACAGCTAAGCACGTTATGTTTTTCACCAGATTTGCTGCAGTGCTTTTAGCAGAAAAAGACTAATGGAAATGTGGGAAAGGTGCACCACCTACTGGGCATGGTCTGATCTAACTTTGAGGGTTCATTAGCAGAAGATCTACTGAAAGAACATGAATTAACCTTTTCATACCCTGCATCCATTGAAATGGCATCATATTCATTCATACCTATAAATGTAAGTGAAAGTTTATTGTTTGGTAGTTAGAATTCTGGGGAACCATCAGAGTCAGGTTTAGTACTGCATGATATCATAAAATGAACATAATAAAAGGAATAGAAGCATCATTATTAAAAGGCAGATGAATAAGGACAAATAAGAAAGTTTCGATTGATGTTTTTGTAGATTAAAATAATACTGAAAATAATTATTGATGGCAAAATTTGTCTTGAATGTGTTAAAAGGAAGGAAGATCTACTGAGGAAAAATATTCAGAAAACCTTTTTTTTTTTTTAATAATTGTGTTGAATGTTCCATATTGATGGAAAGTTATGCCCAGGTCTGGGATTTATATTAATACACATCACCAGAAATATCTCATCTCATCTCATTATCTCTAGCCGCTTTATCCTGTTCTACAGGGTCGCAGGCAAGCTGGAGCCTATCCCAGCTGACTACGGGCGAAAGGCGGGGTACACCCTGGACAAGTCGCCAGGTCATCACAGGGCTGACACATAGACACAGACAACCATTCACACTCACATTCACACCTACGGTCAATTTAGAGTCACCAGTTAACCTAACCTGCATGTCTTTGGACTGTGGGGGAAACCGGTGCACCCGGAGGAAACCCACGCGGACACGGGGAGAACATGCAAACTCCACACAGAAAGGCCCTCGCCGGCCACGGGGCTCGAACCCGGACCTTCTTGCTGTGAGGCGACAGCGCTAACCACTACACCACCGTGCCGCCCTCACCAGAAATATGTAATACTAAATACTAACTTACACTGCTGTAACATAAAATATTAAAGTATCACCATTTCTAATATCTATTTTCTTTTTGTTTGGTGCAATTATTCTGGATATTATGGTCTTCTGAGTATTAATAATTTCTATATAGGGCTGAATTGTTCATAATATGGTTGAAAGAGCATAAGCATAGGTTCAACCCTTTCTCTAATATTTGAAAGAATATACCTGCATTTTCTCCTTCAAACTTCAAAACATATGTTTACTACATCTATAGCATGTACACTTTTACCATGAGCACTAATGTCAAAATCTCCCTGTACTGAGAAAAGAACAAAAAAAAAAAAAAAAACACCTCAAGGGCAGTTCTTGAACTCAGTCAATAAAGTATGCAAGTATCAAAATTTAAAACAAACAAACAAAAACCCAACAACAGGTACATGCTACACTCTTACAGTAAAGGTACACTGTATGGCCAAAAGTATGTGGGCACTTGACCATAACATCCTTATGTGGCCCTTCCCCAAACTGATATCACAAAGTTCTAAGCAAACAATTGTACAGAATAGCTTTGTATGCTGTAGCATTAAGATGTCTCTTCACTTGAAATAAAGGACCAAAGCCTCTTTTATCATGACACTGTCCCTGAGCACAAAGAGGGGTCCATAAAGACATGGTTTGCCAAGGCTGATGTGGAAGAGTGGCCTGAGCTTTGACATCAACCCCACTGAACACCTTTGGGATGAAACACGAATGCAGACTGTGAGCCAGGCCTTCTCACATGACATCAGTGCCCAGCCTCCCTAATGCTTTTCTGGCTGAATGAACACAAATTCACAGAGCCAAAGGGGGACCAATGCCATGTTAATGTCTATGATTTTGGAATGGGCACATATAGGTGATGATCAGGTGTCTTCACATATTATTGGTCATGTAGTGTATTATGATAACATAGACATGATTTACTATTTTAATAAAGCTCTTATGTAGTTTCATCCAATTTTCTGAGACTGGAGTTGAACATTTTTGAAAAATTGTGTTATAATGTATTAATGTTTCTCCATTTGTTGTAAATAAGCTGCTAGAAAGGAGTTTCACAGAGATGGAGATGTTGCTCATCCTGTGCTGTCCTCCCCAAAGAGATTTGCAGTGGTCTCACCCAAGCTTCATTCCCCTGGTGAGTGCATTGTTCCTTTCCGTGTGTGTGTGTGTGTGTGTGTGTGTGTGTGATGTATCTTGATTACCACTCCCACACACATCCTTCATATCGAATTTCCCTGTGCATGGCTTCTGGGGTTATCATAGCAACATTACAGGAAGAAAGGATCATTAGAACACAGGCTTGTCTCTCCACACCTGAGTGTACCTATAACTGAATAAGATTAGTTAGCTAAGCAAGCTATTATTGGGCTCTCTTTAATAACTTGATCACCACTGATGTAAAATACAAGTGAAAGACAATGATGGAGGTGCTATTGGTCAATATTTCACTTTGCGGTGTTTGGTTTGGACCTATATTCAATTCAATTTTATTTGTGTAGCACCTTTAACAATACACATTGTCACAAAGCAGCTTTACAGAAAAAAATAAATTCTGGATATAAATTTTAAATATATGAATTTCCCTAATGAGCAAGCCTGAGGTGATGGTGACAAGGAAAAAACCCTGTACCTAAACCTATATTGAGATATCGTCCTTTCATCTTCATATACAGTTTTGGTCAAAATTTTACATACGCTCATCATGGACATGAATATCATGTAAATATTGGGCTTCCAGTGATTTCTTTGAACTGTGTATTTTTCTTTCTTTATTTTTTCTGGGCAAGAATGATTGTACAACATACATCTTTAAAAGAGAAAAAAAACAAGTATTTGGTGCTCAGGTTTCAATTTATTTTGGGTTTTGTGAAATCAGTGCACGGTCAAAATTATGCATACAGAGTCAAAACCAGCATGTGCTCACTTAGATTATTAATTCACTGGTGCTGAAAGGGGCGGCACGGTGGTGTAGTGGTTAGTGCTGTCGCCTCACAGCAAGAAGGTTCTGGGTTCGAGCCCCGTGGCCGGCGAGGGCCTTTCTGTGCGGAGTTTGCATGTTGTCCGCCCGGGTTTCCTCCGGGTGCTCTGGTCCCCACAGTCCAAAGACATGCAGGTTAGGTTAACTGGTGACTCTAAATTGACTGTAGGTGTGAATGGTTGTCTGTGTTTATGTGTCAGCCCTGTGATGACCTGGCGACTTGTCCAGGGTGTACCCCGCCTTTCGCCCGTAGTCAGCTGGGATAGGCTCCAGCTTGCCTGCAACCCTGTAGAACAGGATAAAGCGGCTAGAGATGGTGCTGAAAGTTATAAAATGTCTTTTAACTTGCCAAGGCCTTTTAACTTCCTGTTAGTGGCCATGATTGACTACAGCTGGTAGTTTCTCTGTGCCAATATAACAAGGGTTTGTTTGACAAGTACAAGTTATTGGGAGGTGTAGCCACTTTACCAAGGTCTGGAAGAAGACCCAAACTGTCACCCTCATCTGAGAGGAAATTGGTTCCAATGGTCAGGAACCACCAAGGCACAGGCCTGCCATGAACTGGAAGCTGCTGGAACACCAGTGTCACTGTCTACATTCAAGTGAGTTTTACATCACCATGCACTGAGAGGCTGCTGTCCAAGAAAGAAGCCCCTGCTCCAAAATCAATACCTCCAAGCTTGACTACAATTTGCAGTTGACTAAAGAAAATGCCTTTTGAAGGAAAAGTTTTTTGGTCAGATAAGACAAAGTTTGAGTTGTTTAGCATAATGACCAGAGGTATGTTTGGAGAAGGAAAGGTGAGGCATTCAACCCCAAGAACACTATACCAACTGTTAAGCATGGTTAAATAAAGTGGATGGAACAATGAAGATGGAGGACTATCCCAGAATTCTTCAAAATAACCTTGAACTATCAGCTAGATGGTTGAAACTTGGAAACAGTTGGGTGTTCCACCAGGACAATGACCCCAAACACATCAAAGCTGGTTGTGGAATTAATAAAGCAGACTAACATTAAGCTATAGATGACTTGCAAACACGTGATAAAAATGTGCTACGTCATGAGTGTCCACCATGATGGTGGATATACAAAGCAACTAGGATGGCAGCTGCTGAAAGCGTGTCTGTAAACAATGCTAAATTTTCTCAGTATTACCACACGATTTGAACAGTCAAGCAAAGCTTCAATACAAAGAAAAGATAGATATGTGTGGTTTTGACCCATATTATTTAAAAAAGTCAGACTTTTCTGAAGATAAAATGCTTCTACTGACCATTGAGTATGAATACAGGTCACTTTGTCCAATGACCATTTCATCCAATAGTTAAGACATTTTGTCCAAAGCCTTTTTCATATGCACTATCAATTATATTTCAGATACTTGTTTGTTCGAAAAAAGGAATTCTCAAAGTAATTTGACTGAAGCAAAACAGTTTTGTAACACAAATGAGTGCCATGGTATGTGCGCTTCGACACTAAAGAGCATACTAAGGGTGGTAACCACATAGGCCCGTGCCACTTGCTGACCCTGGGATGAGTTAACTCCTTTGTCATTGCAGGCTGCTCACTTGCATGTCTATGTTTCCAGCTGGATCATATTAAATCTTCAGGCTCAGAGCAGCACTCTCGTGGGGGCTTCATTCATGAATCCCAGGCCAAGGTGCCATCCTACTGACCCAAGACCATACTCTTTCAAATGGGGAGACTTAGAAGGAGGTACCTGTAAAATTTGGCTTTGTTGTGAGCTCCGTTGGCCAAGTTATTAAATTTTAAAGCTGGCTGGATCATGTTAAATCTTTAGGTGCTGAGCAGAGCTCTCACGGGGCTTTCGTTCGTGAGCGCTGGAAGACCTGAAATATAAAATAATTGATAGTATGTATGAAAAAAGCTTTGGACAAAATGTCTTAACTATTGGACGAAATGGTCATTGGACAAAGTGTCCTGATCCCCTCGTCTCCTCTCTGTACAGAGCCTCAGAGTTTCCTCGCCATCTGTCCGAATCACGGACGGAATTCTAAAAAATCGGAATGTGCCACGGTCATGAGTACTGTTGGAACCAGAATCATATACAGCACAAAGATATGGCATAGCTAAAAGAACGCTTAAAGCAGTGGAAAAAGTCAAGTTTATTTGTATAGCGCTTTTAACAATAAACATTGTCGTAAAGCAGCTTTACAGAAAAAACAAAGAGAGTTGCGCACACATGACCATGTTTTGTATGGAATGTCACTTGACCCTGCATTTGCATATCTACCAACATGGCCAACATCCAGGTTTGCATTTTGCTTTGATGTCACTTGCAAGTCAAGGATTGGAATGGCCTTTGCAAAGACCTGACTACAACCCTATTGAATATGTGGAATGTTGGATCCATGTCAGGAAACCATCAAATTTACTTGAACTCTACTAATTCTCCCAAGAAGAGTGGCCAAATATTCAACCAGAATTCTGCTAGAAGCTTGTTGATGGCTATCACAAGCGTCTAGTGAAGGCGAAATTTGCCAAGGGACATGTATACAAACGTCCAGTGTGTTGTATGTATATTTTTGACCCTGTATGCATAATTTTGACACTGTGATTTCAGAAAACCCCAAAATAAATTAAAACTTGTGTACCAAATTCATTCATTCATTCTTTCTTTTTTATTAAAGATGCATGTTGTATAATCATTCTGCCACAGCAAAAGAACAGTACAAAGAAATCATTGAAAGCCCAATATTGACATGAAATTCATGTATGCAAACTTCTCACAGCAACTGTATATAACCAGGCCACTGCAACAAACTTGGGAAAATATCCCTGTGAACTGTGTGTGAGTATCCACTTTCTGTTTTTGTAGATATGGATCTTTACGTTTTTCATTTTATCTACACAGACTAGTGCTTTCTTAATGGACTCTTATGCGTATTCTGTGTCACTCAGTGTTTTATGTGTAATCCATACCTCCTAGATTACTGTAACTTGCCCCCCAATCTCCCCGTCCTCCTTAAGACTCATCAATACTTGTGCATGTGTTTATGCATTTGTATGTGATGTTCATGTCAGATATGTCTGGTCAGATCACATTCCCCATAAATATACCCAGACTTGGTGATGAGTTGGTATAATTATGTTATGAACTCTTCATGTGGGGTCAAATACTGTACATGCTAATACCCAAAAGTGAAGAATCGCATTTAAAGTTTCATTTCCAACTGTGACACATTTTGCTGACATTTTAACAGCCAATATCTGTTTAAAAACAGAAGTTAAACAGTGAAATGGTTTAGGTCCATTTCACTGTGGCACATAACTATCCAACAGCTTGATCAAAGTGTGGCATTTACTGTGTGAGGAAATTGCACATAGGTAGTTTAGGTCTGCTGTTAAACTGGCTCCTTTCCCAATGTAATCTTTGTAGGAAGATAAGGAAATAACGGAGTAAGAAATGTTTTTAAAGAAAAGGTGTGCAATTTTATTGGTGGAAAATCCTAATTTTGGCCCAAATCTGATTTTTTAATGTGCTTTTGACTGTTTGTCAGAATCTGGCCACCCAATTAGTAACTGCAATTATTAGTTGAACCAAAAAAAGAACTTTAAAAGGCTCAGTACACTCTTAATTGTTTGGCTAGTATATTGACTTACCTAAAAATGGATACCCAAATAGCAACACCTACTAGACTACTATTTATTGAATACCATAGTGAACTAACTAGCTTTCCACATACACTACATGCTGCCTTGTCTTAGCTAGTTGATTTTGACCTGAAATGACTTCTGTTAGGGTGGCACGGTGGTGAAGTAGTTAGCATTGTTGCTTCACAGGCAGAAGGTTCTGGGTTTGAACCGTGTGGCCAACTGGGGCCTTAGTGTGGAGTTTGTACATTCTCCTGTGTGGGTTTCCTCTGAGCACTCTGGTTTCTACCCACATATTGCAACACTCATCACACAGCATATCCATTGAACTAAAATATAAAAATCAAACTGCTTTATAGCAGGGCTCCACACTTAAGAGAGTATGGTCATGCATCAACCTAATTTTTGATGGCTTTACTACCGTACAACATCCGTCTGTACGTGTACCACCACAGGGAACCTGATCATAAGTGCAAGGCAACGTATGTCATAAACACTTGACCGCCAGACAACGAAATTTGTATCTTTATTTACATAAGATAGATGGATTCTTATCCAGCGCTTATTTTTAATTTGCTTTTTAAAAAATTACATGGAATCATTTACTTGCACTGTAGCAGCCCTTGGCATTAAGAACAACAGCATGGGCTTCCAGGGCTGGTAGCTCTGCTTGTGTCATGAATAATGAGCAACAGCTCTGGCCAACACTTGCAAGTACATTTTACACTCATCAAGAGTTCCACTTTTAAGCAGTGCATGCGCATATATATATATATATATATATATATATATATATATATATATATATATATATATATATATATATATACACACTGTATATATTACTCCCACTTTGAATTAAGTTAATCAACTTTGCAAGTGATTCTTTACACTGCAAATTCTGAATTACAGAAGGAAATTATTTAGTCACTGTTAGCATACAGAGTGTGGTTCTTATATTTTCTACTTTTTCCATACCCTCAGATCCTAGAGACACACTGTTTAGTCCCAGTGTTTTCATATACAGTAGATTGAATGGCAATCAAGTTGACTTTCTATTTATATGGTTGTGTGTCAGTGCGTCAGAAGTCATGTGTGGCACGTCTCGGAGGCAGGACAGAGAGATTGAATGCAGAGCATGAGCACCTCCTGGCAGTACAGGGGCTGAAAGAGCGATGTGAGGAACAGGCCAAGCAGATCATCACCCTGCAGGCCCAACTCAGAAAAACCTCACTCTGCATGGATGTCTTGGCAATTACCACTCAGCAGTTCTGCCACAAGGTAACACATACTCATGCTAGCAAAAGACACACTGTGAATTTAATTCACATATACAGCTCTGGAAAAAATTAAGACACCACTTCAATTTTTTTCTTAAATCAGCATCTCTATGTATGGCAGCCATTTCATTCCAGTGCCTGTGCTGGAATTCCAACACAAACACACCTTATTTTACAATGAGGTACTGATTATGTGATCACCTGAACCATATCTTATTTAACAAGGAAAAGTATAAAAACCACTGCTGTGGTCATCACTATCCTTTTGCAGTAGGACCAGTTTGGCAAAAACAGTGCAAGAAGGACCTTAAATTTAATTGGAATACAAAAATATCTATTCGTTATGCCAAATGAGTTAAAAAGAAAAGTTTTGAATAAGAGAAAGAAGGGTTTGATTCTGGCTTTACTGGCAGAGGGATACAGTGAGTGTCAGGTTGTTTCCATCCTCAAAACTTCAAAGACAGCGGTTCATAAGAACAAGGTCAAGCGGCAGACACTAGGGACAACAAAGTTACAGACTGGCAGAGGGCCAAAACGACTCTCCATTCACCAGGATGATCGTCAATACCTTTGAATGTCACTCAACAACTGCAGGATGACATCAAGTGACTGACAAAAAGAATGGCAAATGGCAGCTGGGATTAAGTGCACGGCAAGGACGGTTTGGAACAGGCTCCTCTGGGTGGAGTTGAAGTCATGCAAAGCTAGAAAAAATGCCCTTCAAAGAATAGATGAGCCAGGCTGAGGTTTGCTAAAGACCATTAGGGTTGGACCATAGAGGAGTAGAGTAAGGGCATCTTCTACTTCTCTGAGGAGTCCAATTTTCAGCTTTTCCTGTCGCCTGGTCATCTAATGGTTAGATGGAGACATGGAGAAGCCCACAAGCCACAGTGTCTTGCACCCATTGCGAAATTTGGTGGAGGATCGGTGATGACCTGGGGGTGCTTCAGCAAGGCTGGAATGGGGCAGAGTTTTGTTTGTGAAGGACACATGAATCAAGCCATGCACAAGGTTATCCTGGAAGAAAACTTGCTTCCTTCTGCTCTGACAACGTTCCCTAACTCTGAGGATTGGGTTTTCCAGCAGGAGAGTGCTCCATGCCACACAGCCAGATTAATCAAGGTGTGGATGGAGGACCACAAGATCAAGACCCTGTCATGGCCAGCCCAATCTCCAGACCTGAACCCCATTGAAAACCTCTGGAATGTGATCAAGAGGAAGATGGATGGTCATAAGCCATCACACAAAGCTGAGGTGATTTTAATTTTTGCACCAGGAGTGGCATAGTCACCCAAGAGCAACGTGAAAGACTGGTGGAGAGCATGCCAAGATGCATGAAAGCTGTGATTTAAATGTCAGGGTTAGTCCACCAAATATTGATTTCTGAACTCATCCTAAGTTCAAACATTAGTATTGTGGTGTTTTTAAAATTGAATATGATCTTGATTTCTATGCATTAATCAAAGTCTGACAACAACACTTCATCTTTTTTTGATTATTTCGACCTGTTGTCATTTTCTGCAATTAAATGCTCTCAGTGACAATATTTTTATGTGGAATTTGGAGGAAATGTTGTCAGTAGTTTATGGAATAAAACAAAAATGTTCATGTTCTTCAAACACGTACCTATAAATAGTAAAATCAGATAAACTGGTAATTTTGCAGTGGTCTCTTAATTTTTTTTACAGAGGTGTGTGTGTGTGTGTGTGTGTGTGTGTGTGTGTTTTTACTGATTTTTCTGTTTAGGCTACTAAGCTATTTACTTTGCATCTCTCACAAGATAATCAATTTTATTACTGTTGCTGTCACTGGTGGAACTGATTCTTTCAGTCATCTTGTAAAGTATAACGAGATCTTTCATCCAGGGTAGAGTGTTGTGAACTGAGGGTGGCTTATACGACTCTGTGGTGCTTTTGTCAGTGGGGTCGGCTTTGACGCTTTCCCATTGTGTTTAATTGCTTCGCATGTGTCTTGGCTCTCCATGGACACTGTTGAATCATGCATTGCAAGGCGCTAAAACAGCCATTTATCGATCTCATCCTCCCATTTCTCCATCCCTCCCCCTTTCATCCACTTCCGCTTTTCAGTCGGTGGACGAGACCCTGTGTGCATGTCAGTGTATGATAAGCAGAGAAGATGAGGGTGTAAGGGAGGGAGATACGGGGGGGGGGGGGGAGAGAAGGAAGAGAAGAGGGAGGGAAGTAAGGGTGTATTGGGAGAAGCTGAGATCTAGGCGTTTGCCGGTAGCTGTTGCCAAAGCGGTCGTGCTATGATGCCAGGGATGAGGTAAGGCTATTTAAAGGGACGCTGGTGTTTTCCTCTTTCTTTTGCGTGATATCCCCCTCCCCATGCTTTCTCGGTCTTTCTCTTGTTCGCTCTTATTCTTTCTCTGCATTAGCATGGGTCAGAGCTGCAGTATATGCTCTTTCTCTAAGTCTCTCCCCCTCATTTGCTGTCTGGATGCTGACTGGACACGGGTAAAGCAGCCGTAGCTTTAGTTACACTCTCAGGGAGGATGCCTGTGTGTGTCTGTGTGTATAGTGTGTGCATGGACTGATTCATGGAACTGCTGTCATGTTGTTCTTGAAGTAGTTTCCGTACTTCTTTCTGTCTGTATGAATTCGTGTGCGCCTGCGTGCTTTTATGTGTGATATTTGTGTATGTTAATTAGTAGCTGTGGCTATCTTCAAGACATGCTAAAGATCAGATCACGCCCCATGTTTACCATCAGACACCTGATGCCAGATGTTTCCATCGTAGTGATCCTTCTCACTATTCATCATGTTTAATCACTCAAAATACTTGTTTCTACTTTTGTTCATTTATGCACATTCTTTTCCTCCATTACAGGTTGCAATATTGTCATATATTCCACCTCACATGGTTATGTGCAGTGCATTTACAATTGTGGATGTGCTGGGGTTTAATCCCTTTTTATAGGACTGGATTTATAAGGTTGATAATGGGTAGGAACAGTGTCCTTGAAACCGCCCCATCATGTCCATAATAAAACCAGAGGAAATAAAATGAGAAGAATCAGAGCTTTACATTCAAGAAAAGGATCCTTTAAGACCTGCAGGAAAATGAAAAAAGATCTGATTGGAAGAATGTTGTGAATAGCCTCACACCCAGAGGTTAGCAAACTAAATCAGATAATACTGCAGGTCATGACCCTACATTTTGCTTATAAAAGATGTGTAGGAGATTGAACCTACAAAGACCTAACTGAATAACTAGTATAAACTGTTGATATATGGTTTAGACAGAGAAAATCTCTTCCTCGACATTTCTCCCTATATATTAAGATATGCTAGAATGTTCAGTAAGTAGTTCATTCGTGATTATGATGCACTACAATTTCCTGTCAGAATTTCCCATCTGTGTACTAAAATACTTCTTTGTACTTACATTAGGATTATCAAAGTGATGAGTCATCATACATTAACATTGCCATGGATTGTGTAGTAAGAGTTGTAATGCAATTGATAATATATGTAGCTCCTGCTTATCTTTATATAGAGCAAAACCTACTTTTCATCCCTATGAGTTATTTATACTGTCTGTGTATCACTGCGGTGGTTGATTACATGACTTTTGTGCAAACAGACATGTGAATTAAGAGGACAAATGAGAAAATCAAGAGCAGTAAATTAATATTTGTTGCTAGCCTTTGCCATTGAGTATATATATGTTCAGTTTTATTTTTACCAGGATCATAATTATTAAGTATTCCAATGATTTTTAAAAAATCCTCCTCAGTTGACATTCTCAGTGACTTATGATACAGTCAGATACAGGAATATTGGCACGCTCACCATCCATCCATGCATTATTTGTACCACTTATCCGTCAGGGGCGTGAAAGAGCTGGAGCCAATCCCAGCTGACTTCAGACGAGAGGCGGGGTACATCTGGGGCAGGTTGCATGCTCAGGATAGAAGGATAAAAAAAGAAAGAAATATGTCTTATTATAGCTTGAATAACTGGAAATTTAAATTGAATGGGATAAATGTGGTTATAACATTTGGAATAAATTAAATTCCTTCCTGGCCTCAAATTAGTTTAAAATGATTAGTGAAAAAGAGAGTCGTGACTCCACTGCACAAATATATATATATATATATATATATATATATATATATCATCTCATTATCTGTAGCTGCTTTATCCTGTCCTACAGGGTCGCAGGCAAGCTGGAGCCTGTCCCAGCTGACTACGGGCGAAAGGCGGGGTACACCCTGGGCAAGTCGTCAGGTCATCACAGGGCTGACACATAGACACAGACAACCATTCACACTCACATTCACACCTACAGTCAATTTAGAGTCACCAGTTAACCTAACCTGCATGTCTTTGGACTGTGGGGGAAACCGGAGTACCTGGAGGAAACCCTGCGGACACGGGGAGAACATGCAAACTCCACACAGAAAGGCCCTCGCCAGCCACGGGGCTCGAACCCGGACCTTCTTGCTATGAGGCAACAGCGCTAACCACTACACCACTGTGCCGCTATTCAACAAATATAATATTATCAAGCCTAGTTTTGGACTTTTTTTTTATCAGAAAACTTTTATTTTATCAGAAACCATCTTTCTAGAAATAAATGTTTTAAATAAGCTAAATTATCTCCCAATTGAAATGAGAAACAATGAGAAACCTTTTTGTTTTATCATAATACCATGATGAGAAATATTAGAAATTCAACTATATTCAAGGTTGTTTCACTTGATAAGATTTTTTTTTTCAGTGCAAGATATTCTTTGTCAAATATTGCAGTCATATCCTGGACAGATATGGTTTCCATCTAGCTGTCTCAGCATCTATTAGGGATTGGGAATGAAATAATGAACTTGATAGAATTAATTTAATTGCAAATGATATCTATTTGAGGATTTCATATTTTCAGTTACACTATTTTGTATTTGTATATTCCTGTATGTGTGTGTGTTGCAGAATGAGAATGCTTTGGTGAAGGAGAGGGAATTGTCCCTGGAGCTTTCCAGGATCAGGGATGAAGTGGGTAAGTGGAGATGAGGAAGTTTTGACTCACCCTGTACACTAACCCTCACGAGATGGAGCACTTGAAATGGTAGCATGATGTCATCATGTCAGCTACCGATTACAAAAAAGAAATGAGGAATAAAGATAGGGAAATCCATCAGACCACACACTCTTTACCTAATCTCCCCCTCCCTTCTCTGTAATTCTATTTGTCTGTCGCTATCTGTAGTGGTCAGCGTGGGCCGGTGGGAGCGTTTGCAGGGTGAGAAGGCTGAGCTGGAGCGTACTTTTGAGCAGCAGCTGAGGAAGCTGAAGGAAGAGCAGGAGAAGGATCTGCAGGATCTGCAGGAGAGGCTGAGAAAAGAGCAGCAGGAGGAGATTGAGCTTCTGCAGCATCAGCAGAGCAGCCAGCTAGAGCAGCTCAGCTCCCAGCACCAACAGCAGGTCAGACACATGCATCAGCCATTTAGCCAATTTTTCTCGAGACAGATCCAAGCCCCAAGCTCTTATCTAAAAATAATATGGTTTGTCAGGTGGAGGAGATGAGTGAGAGCCATGAGGCGGCCATGCTGGAGATGGAGGCCGCTCATAACGCCACACTGGTCACTCTACAGGAGGAGCATGCTAGGACGGTCAAAAGTGAGTCTTGAGAAATCCAGAAATGCTAAACCTTATAAACAATTGAAAGGCAGAGGACATAGAAATTTTTGATACTGATTAGCCAGAAGGGGTTGACTTTTTTTCTATAATAGTACAGCTTGGATAAGCAAAGGCACATAAAAATATATATATATTAATGCACTCATTCTCTTTACAAAGAATTCAAAGCAACATGTTTGGCAGATGCTCTGTTTCATTTAATGTAGCATAGTAATTAATGTGTTTAGAAATAATTGTTCTTTAACAGTGAAAAATACTGTAGTCAAGATTTTTGTAAGGAAGTCATTTATGTAACATTTTCCAAAGACTGTAAAGGTTCTATCTGATTTGTTTTGCATGAATTAATAAGTATGTTATTTGCATACCAAACTTCCATCCATCCATCCATCCATCCATCCATTATCTGTAGCTGCTTATCCTGTTCTACAGGGTCGCAGGCAAGTTCGAGCCTATCCCAGCTGACGATGGGCGAGAGGCGGGGTACACCCTGGACAAGTCGCCAGGTCATCACAGGGCTGACACATAGACACAGACAACCATTCACACTCACATTCACACCTATGGTCAATTTAGAGCCACCAATTAACCTAACCTGCATGTCTTTGGACTGTGGAGGAAACCGGAGCACCCGGAGGAAACCCATGCAGACACGGGGAGAACATGCAAACCCCACACAAAAAGGCCCTTGCTGGCCACTGGGCTCAAACCCAGGACCTTCTTGCTGTGAGGCGACAGTGCTAACCACTACACCACAGTGCCGCCCCATACCAATCTTTAAATTGCAAAATATTGTTTGAGTATTGAAAAAATATCTAAAGTTGAAAAAATAAGTGCTTTGACCTTGTTGGTGGTCATAACTTTGCCGCTTGATATTTTAAACAGGATTTTCATGTAATTCCAAGTTTCTGGATTATTATTACTGAAGACTTTTTAACAGTCAGATATAAAGTTGTTGCTTTCATTTTCTGGTATGGGGAAAGTCTTCAAGAGAGAATTAAGTTAGTGGTCAAAGGTAAATATTAGTGTTTTTAGCTGATATATTAATACAGTGGTGCTTGAAAGTCTGTGAACCCCTTAGAATTTTCTATATTTCTGCATAAATATGACCTAAAACATCATCAGATTTTCACACAAGTCCTTAAAGTAGATAAAGAGAACCCAGTTAAACAAATGAGACAAAAATATTATACTTGGTCATTTATTTATTGAGGAAAATGATCCAATATTACATATCTGTGAGTGGCAAAAGTATGTGAACCTTTGCTTTCAGTATCTGGTGTGACCCCCTTGTGCAGCATTAACTGCAACTAAACATTTGCGGTAACTGTTGATCAGTCCTGCACACCGGCTTGGAAGAATTTTAGCCCATTCCTCTGTACAGAACAGCTTCAACTTTGGGATGTTGGTGGGTTTCCTCACATGAACTGCTCACTTCAGGTCCTCCCACAACATTTCCATTGGATTAAGGTCAGGAGTGTGACTTGGCCATTCCAAAACATTAACTTTATCCCTCTTTAACCATTCTTTGGTAGAACGACTTGTGTGCTTAGGGTCGTTGTCTTGCTGCATGATCCACCTTCTCTTGAGATTCAGTTCATGGACAGATGTCCTGACATTTTCCTTTAGAATTTGCTGGTATAATTCAGAATTCATTATTCCATCAATGATGGCAAGTCGTCCTGGCCCAGATGCAGTAAAACAGGTCCAAACCATGATACTGCCACCACCATGTTTCACAGATGGGATAAGGTTCTGATGCTGGAATGCAGTGCTTTCCTTTCCCCAAACATAACGCTTCTCATTTAAACCAAAAAATTCTATTTCGGTCTCATCCGTCCACAAAACATTTTTCCAATAACCTTCTGGCTTGTCCACGTGATCTTTTGCAAACTGCAGACGAGCAGCAATGTTCTTTTTGGAGAGCAGTGGCTTTCTCCTTGCAACCCTGCCATGCACACCATTGTTGTTCAGTGTTCTCCTGATGGTGGACTCATGAACCTTAACATTAGCCAATGTGAGAGTGGCCTTCAGTTGCTTAGAAGTTACCCTGGGGTCTTTTGTGACCTCGCCAACTATTACACGCCTTGCTTTTGGAGTGATCTTTGCTGGTCAACCACTCCTGGGGAGGGTAACAATGGCCTTGTATTTCCTCCATTTGTACACAATCTGTCTGACTGTAGATTGGTGGAGTCCAAACTCTTTAGAGATGGTTTTGTAACCTTTTCCAGCCTGATGAGCATCAACAACGCTTTTTCTGAGGTCCTCAAAAATCTCCTTTGTTCGTGGCATGATACACTTCCACAAACATGTGTTGTGAAGATCAGACTTTGATAGATCCCTGTTCTTTAAATAAAACAGGGTGCCCACTCACACCTGATTGTCATCCCATTGATTGAAAACACCGGACTCTAATTTCACCTTCAAATTAACTGCTAATCCTAGAGGTTCACATACTTTTGCCACTCACAGATATGTAATATTGGATCATTTTCCTCAATAAATAAATGACCAAGTATAATATTTTTGTCTCATTTGTTTAACTGGGTTCTCTTTATCTACTTTTAGGACTTGTGTGAAAATCTGATGATGTTTTAGGTCATATTTATGCAGAAATAGAGAAAATTCTAAAGGGTCCACAAACTTTCAAGCACCACTGTAGATATGTGATCTGTGAGTTGTAACTTTTAACTGGGTATTCTATAATATTAAATGTAATTATAAATGGATAAAAATTACAAGGTGTTTTACAAATAAGGAATATGTACTGGTTGGCAAATTGCTGTTCTGTAAATGAAATGAAGTAGTTTACAGCACTGTTGTGCTGTACTGCACTGTATTTCCTACTTAAGTGGTTCATTAGTAATGTTAGAAACTGTTAATGTTCATGGCTTCATTAGTAATGTTAGAAACTGTTCTTTCAGATCTCAAGATGGCACATGAGCAGCAGAAGAAATCTCTGGAAGAAGAATTTGAAAAACTCAGATTGTCACTGCAGGTAGAAAAACTGCTTTTACTCTCCAAGCACATACACCTTTTCTCTCTGATGGCCAATGTGATAAGCCCCATACGTTGTTTTTGTGTGTTGGTTATGTTGATGTGTTCAGGATCAGGTGGACACACTGACGTTTCAGAACCGCAGCTTGAGCGACCGAGCCAAGCGCTTTGAGGAGGCACTGCGTAGAAGTACAGATGAACAGATTGTGGTACTGGATTTAGCTTCACTTGCATTTATGCGTCTATATGTGCAGTTCATATGGTATTTTCTATAAACATGCCCTCAAAGTGGTTTTACAGTTTCCATATTTTATGTTTGTGTTTATATGTACTCAGGAAGCTTTGGCCCCATATCAGCACATAGAAGAGGATCTAAAGAGTCTCAAAGAGGTTCTGGAGATGAAGAATCAACAAATCCACCAACAAGAAGTCAAGATATCTGAGTTGGAGAAACTGGTTAGTGTTACTACAGAAGAAAATGGGGAAAGTGAAAGTAAAGTATGTTTATATGATCTGATTGCAGGGCTGTAATTTTGGCAAGAAATGGAATTATCCCTCAACACTCATGTGCCTTGTATCAACATAAAATGATTAGAGTCAAATAAACCTAATGAATTAGGTTTTGTATTACAGTACAAACAGACCAAAATGGCAGTCTAATGCTGTAAAGATACTCTTTTAGCATCTAGCCAGTCCATGCCTTTTGTAGGGTTTGAGAATCAATGTCACATCACACTGCATTGTGGACTTAATGTACCATCTTGTCTAATAAGGTGTATGTTTGTTTGTTTGTTACATCCAGTGGTTACATCAAGCTAATTTCAACCTGATAACCTCGTGGTACATAATCTACAGAGCATCTTATACCTTTTGTACACTTATCTATTACACTTACATCTCTGTACTTCCAACGTGAAAACAGACTTTTAAATACTGTAAATACAAAATTAGCTTTTCAGACTAAGATATAGTCAAGATTAAAAAAAAGTACATGGCATTTCATATTTAAAAGACATTAGTATTGTCTAAAACAATTTGTGGTGGGTAAACCACATGAAAAGTTCTGTCAATACTTGCAATGTCAGCTATATTGTCCTCTTATAGACAATGATGAAATATGCAATGGCAAAATGTACCAGACTCTTGAACAGATGAATGAAGTCTGGCTTGCAAGACTAACATCATGCAGACAATGTGGAAAGGATTTTAGTTTGGTTGTGACACTGCATGACCTACTTATGGAGAGTGAAAGAAAGAAAGAAAGAAAGAAAGAAAGAAAGAAAGAAAGAAAGAAAGAAAGAAAGAAAGAAAGAAAGAAAGAAAGTTCTTTACTGCCTTCACCTTTTCCAGTATTTTTTCTTATTAATGTGACTTGAGTGCATACTGCTTTAAACAATTTACTAATTACAGGTTACAAGATACAATTACAAGCTCATGTGCAGGTCAAAAGTAAATGTGAAAAGGACTTACAGATTACTGACAAGAGTAATTTGAACATGTTAGCTATGAAACATCCATTGTGAATGTTTCATTTCACAGTCGTGAAAATGTCACTGCGGTTTAAAGAAACCTTGAAACTTGCCGAATGGCATTGCATTTCAGTTTGATTTAGTGTACATTACTATTCAGCAAAAATTGTAAAACTGACTTGTTCTCAACAACAACAACAATCAGCACTGAATCACCAAGTTAAAGGTTCCTACCCATTCTGATCATTCTTATAAAATAACACACTTCAAAATATTATACAATGTTGTGAATAATTTAGTGTGTGTGTGTATATATATATATATATATATATATATATATATATATATATATATATATATATTAGTGCTGTCAAGCGATTAAAATATTTAATCGCGATTAATGTCGCGACTGTCATAGTTAACTCGCGATTAATCGCAATTTAATTGCACATTTTTGTCACATGAAAAACCATTGTAATTCTCTTATCAGCATAAAAAAGTGAATGGGCTTGCTCACTGTTCGAACTACGGGGGTACTCGGGGGATCCGAGATCCCCTGAAACAGACATGAGATCCCTTGAAAACATGATTTGGGAAATGTTGGGGGGTCTCTAAAATATTGGCAAAATGATGTTTATTGACATAGCAATCGTGTGTAACGGGAAGCATTTGCATATCCGAAGTGAGCGCGATGGAGAGCCACGCTCTGAGACAAGCGCAAGCACCCCACCCCAAGGGGAAAAAAGGGACCCCCCGAAAATATCGGCATAGTTCGAACACTGGTTGTACCAATGTTTTTTTTTTTTTTTTAATTGCAGAGCATAACACGTCTTGTCACAACCACTGCAAAGTGGGGCTGGAGCCGCCGATGGGAAAACGAAACCTAAGCCGAGCACCGTGGCTCTTCGGGGGAGGGCAGAGGACTCTGGCTGTGCGGGGCGTGGCATCATGTCACAGAGCGTTAATCTCGCGATAAAAAAATTACCGCCGTTAAAATTGAGTCAAGTTATCGCGTTAATAACGCGACATTTTTGACAGCACTAATATATATATATATATATATACTCACCGGCCACTTTAATAGGAACTTGTTCTTGATTTTAAGATTCCTGTTCTTTGCTGGCAGGAGTGGAATCCAATGTGTTCTCCTGCTGTTGCATGCTGAGATGCTTTTCTGCTCACCATGGTTGTAAAGAGTTTCTATGAGTTACTGTATCCTTCCTGGCAAAAAAGTTCGAACCAATCTGGCCATTTTCCTCTGATCTCTCTTATCAACAAGACGTTTCCACCCACAGAACTGTCACTCGCGGAATGATTCTTGTTTTGTGCACCATTCTGTGTAAGAGATTGCTGTGTGTGAAAACCCCAGGAGATCAGCAGTTTCTGAAATCTTCAACCCAGTCTATCTGGCTCAAACCAACACCCATGCCATAGTGAAAGAAAGTCACACCTTGAGATCACAATTTTTCCCATTCTGATGTTTGAAGTAAACATTAACTGAAGCTCTTGATTTGTATCTGCATGATTTTATGCATTGTGCTGCTGTTAAGGGATCGGCTGATTAGATAACGGCATAAAACAGCAGGTGGATGGGTGTTCCTAATAAAATGGCCAGTGAGTGTATATATATATATATATATATATATATATATATATATATATATACATACATATATATATAAAACTGTGCAAAAGTCTTAGCCACCTTGAATTTTTTTTAGTACAAACTTTATTATAGGCTTTTATTTTATGACTTCTACGTTATGGAACCAATTTCCAAATATTAGTTTTCCAGCAGGGCGGCATGGTGGTGTAGTGGTTAGCGCTGTCGCCTCACAGCAAGAAGGTCCGGGTTCGAGCCCCGTGGCTGGTGAGGGCCTTTCTGTGCGGGGTTTGCATGTTCTCCCTGTGTCCGCATGGGTTTCCTCCGGGTGCTTTGGTTTCCCCCACAGTCCAAAGACATGCAGGTTAGGTTAACTGGTGACTCTAAATTGACCGTAGGTGTGAATGTGAGTGTGAATGGTTGTCTGTGTCTATGTGTCGGCCCTGTGACGACCTGGCGACTTGTCCAGGGTGTACCCCGCCTTTCGCCCGTAGTCAGCTGGGATAGGCTCCAGCTTGCCTGTGACCCTGTAGAACAGGATAAAGCGGCTAGAGATAATGAGATGAGATGAGTTTTCCAGCACAAAATTAAATGTTACAGAAAAATGTTTGTATGTCAGTAAAGAAAGCAGCATATCACATCAGAGACACTTTTCAAACAAAAAAACATAACCAAGGCTGCTGGGTTTTGCTGCAAAAATAAGAAGCAAGTGTGACAGTCAAAGTGTCCAGAAGAACTGTGGCTGGTTCTGCAAGATACTCAGTAAAACCTACAGCTCATTTCCTTATAAAACTGCACTAACTTTACCTGAGACTGCTATTTTTTTTAAGCAAAGGGTCATCTCACACCAAATATTGACTTTTTTTCATGCATTACTGCTCACTGATCTTTGCCGAGTTTCCCAAAAGCATCGTAGTACAAAGATCATCGTTAAATGGTTGAGCAACCAGCACAATGAACACTCTCTCTCTCCTAGTTAAAGGAGATACGCAGAACCATGGCCTAACTTTTTGTTTATAAATGCCTTGAGACCTCAAGAATGGCACAGGAATAGTTTTAAGTGTTAACAATAAATCTAATATAGTAATTTTTACGATTAAAATGATTCATATAGGTAGCAATCTGAGTGAATGACATTGACATCTGTGACATTACAGCAGGAAGGCTGTTGGTCTCATCGCCATTTCCGCAATACTAAAACACAGAGCTAACTGCAACTTCGATCCTCCATTTTGAGCTAATTTATCGCCATGCCACGTAAATGTGTTGCTGGATGGTGCAGCAACACGACAGAAAGTGGACTTATGTTGCATTCATGGCCCAAGAATGTTCAAACTGCAAAGATTTGGACGTGTTTTGCGAAAAATTCACGGATTGGGCGCCTACGAAGTGGTCTCTCCTCTGCTCTGCACGTTTTACTGAGGACTCGTACAAAACCTCTGATCTGTTGAGGAGCATTGGCTATAAGCCCATATTGAAAGAGGGTGCAGTACCAACAATTAAAGGAAAAGAAAATTACAAGAAAAGGAAAGTAAGTTCAGTTGCACCAGTAGTAATGGCGGAGTACTCCGTATGGAGAAAATGGAGAATGAGTGGACTAGTCGTCAGATTTCTCCACTGGATATGCTTTTTTTTTTCTTCTGCTGGATATGCTTGCCTCAGCAGCAATCTCTCGCCCTTACATGGAAGAAGTGAATGAACAAAGAACTGAAAGTCAGATTGTTTCAAAACAATCGGCCACAAGCTTGGGCTTCAAGAAGCAAGAACACAGACGGGTAAGATGCGACTCTCATTTGGTTACATCACAACACTAACAACAACACTCATTGTTTACCTGCATTTAGATTAATACATGTAACTTGTATTGTGTATTTAAGTTACCAGTATAAGATTATTTAATTTGCTTCAGAGTGTGATTGTCTCAGTTCATTTGATTATTTAATTAACCTTTTACATTTTATCAGTGAACATGCATGTACATTAGGGTTATGACTGTGAAAGTGTTTTCAAAATTTCTACTTTCCTGATGTTGCATTTGGTGAACTTTTACTCATATATTACTTTTTTGAAGTTATTTTTATTGGGTCATGCAAAAACCTCCCGCACCCAACATCACCTCACTTTTGATAAATACATGTATATTAAATAAATAAATCATGATTATAAAATAAATTCATTGAAAGATATGTAAAGTACTTTTATATAACAATAAATTGCTTAACAATTGTTGTAATAATATTATTACAACAATTGTTAAGCAATTACAAAAAACAATTGTTGTAATAATATTATAATTGTTAATATAATTAACAATTATAATTATTATTACAACAATTGTTAAGCAATTTATTGCTATATAAAAGTACTTTACACATCTTTCAATGAATTTATTTTGTAATTATGATTTATTTATTTAATATACATGTATTTATCAAAAGTGAGGTGATGTTGGGTGCGGGAGGTTTTTGCATGACCCAATAAAAATAACTTCAAAAAAGTAATATATGAGTAAAAGTTCACCAAATGCAACATCAGGAAAGTAGAAATTTTGAAAACACTTTCACAGTCATAACCCTAATGTACATGTATGTTGCATAAGTTATAATGCCTATCCTGTTTTAATGAGCGTCACATGAGACTGTCAGTTCAATTCCATCCAATTCTCTAGACGGCTTTGTTCTCTGGCTTTATTTCGTAAGGTGGGGGCCTCCGTGGCCGACGTGTTACTATCGGATACACTTTCCGACGGTTCGAACTGATACAGTTCTACATGTATAGCAGCAGCATGTACACACACTCCAATTTCAGGACTATCACAGTCAGCTGTATTGGAATCCGAAGAATCTCCAGTAAATCCGAATGAAGAGGCCATTGCAACTACTCTGGCCTGCCGAGTCTGGCTTTGGTCTATAGCACCGGTTCCCACTGTGACATCACGCACTCAGGGCTGGCTGGCTCAGCGAGGCAGCTCGAATGCCAACTTTGCGGTTGATTTTAATTCTCAAAACTATATATATATTTTAATTCCCAATTATGCAGCATACAAGAGTCAAGGATGGAGATACTATCCACTCAGAAATTTATTTAAAAATAAAGGTTCTGCGTATCTCCTTTAAGATGCCCTTAGCGTTAAGAGGCTTTTGGGAAACCCACCCCTTTATGGTATTTTTTTGATGTTGAAACATTTAATTTCATTATTTTTAAAACCATCTTTGCTCTACAGCATTTCGTTGCATGTGCATAAAATTTTTGCACAGTACTATATGTAAATCTAAAAAAATAAATTTTATGTGCGTCTTTTTACAGGCCCAGAAGAATGCCTTATTAGAAGAGCGTGTTCAGGTTCTACAGCAGCAGAATGAGGACCTTAAGGCGAGAATAGACCTCAACCTTGCCATGTCCAGGTCTATACATATCTGTACACTACAGATCATTGAACAGCTCAACATACTAAATGATAATTCAGACCTTCAAATAAATGTATCACTTTAAAATCCTAAATCATACAAGCACAAACCTACAGTATATGTGGATTACTGACATTTTAGAATCTGTATCTGGGTTATTTATCTTTAATAGCATGTAGCGAAATGTTTTATTCCTCTTATACCACAGCAGCTTTCCAACACTAATGATTTTTGTAATTTATTTTTTTAAAGAATGAAATGTTGTACATTTTATCAGTTTACAGTTGTGTTTAATGTTGTGAAATGTCCACAAAACAAGTTAGTTCCTGTTATCACTTGTGTTATTGCAGCACCAGCCTCATTTTCTCTCTTTTGAAGTTAGTAAGACCAAGAATAATGTAGCGTATCATGTTACATAGAAAGTGCAAAGTCCTCCATCCTGAAGAATTTCCCAGAACTGTAGAAAAGCTACAGTATTGCCTTTTAAAACCTCTAAATAAATGTTTCCTCACAGAAAATTTCACTATATGAAATATTACACATGCATCAGTTCATGTGTCGCACCTACCATATAAGTCCTTGCATGAGTTGTTACTATTGGAAAAAATAATGTATTCGTGCAATAATGTAAACCTGTGATTTACTTACTGTCAGAGCTGCTCTTGTAGAAATTGATGAGAAATCAAAATTGAGAATAGTGTGCTGTAGTACATGGGCAAATAGTAGTGAATATAAAATTACATTATCAATGTGACTCCAAATGGCTAATGAAAAGAGTTCGATAAATGAAAGCCATTTTCATCCATACATTATCATCTTAGCTGTAGTTTGCATCAGGCTAATCATTTTTCTCATTTTCTCAGACAACTGTCAGAGAAGAATGCTAACCTGCAGGAGTATGTGGAGAAGGAAAGTAATGAGAAAAAGCGACTGAGTCGCACAAACGAGGAGCTGCTCTGGCGTCTGCAAACGGGCGAACTGAGTCCACGCATGTCACCCAACCAGTCGCCACTCCATCAACCTTCTCCAGGCCAAGGCTCACCATCCCATCTCCCTCCCTTTCCTAGATGAACCCCACCATCTTTCTTTCACTTTCTTCCTCTCTGTCTTTTCATCAATTTCATTTCAAATGTACCCTCTTTTATCAGGCGTAAGTGCAAGCAGACATTTAAGGTGCTTTCTGTTGTGATATAGACTGTATCAGTTGAGCTGTATGTGCTGTAAATGGGTGCTGATAGCTAGGTTATCTCAGGAGGCTCAGGAAGAGTGTGTCTGAATTCAAACCCCTAAATCCTCTGTAAGTCTGTGTCTTACACATTTTAATTCTGGATAAACAAATGGGACTCCATGTAACACAGTTTCAGTATAACAAAACATGGACAGACCTCCCATTAGTTTGTTCATTTTAACAACTTTTTAATTACCATCATCATATAAACATGAACACAGCCACCTTGGAGCTGTAGATTTTTCTACCCTACTTGCATCATGCATAAAGAAGTACTGACTTACTGCTGGCATGTTTTGCAAATCTGCAATTTGAATTAGCTTCTATGGTGCCTGTATGTTGAGCTCTACTTTGACTAGCATTTGCAGCTTATATAGGATAAACAGTGAAAATGAAAGCATAAACAAGATACATACAGTTAATTATTCATTAATTCATTCATCCCCAGTAAGTGCTTTATCCTGGTCAGGGTCACTTGTGGATCTGGATCCTATCCTGGGAACATTGGGAATAGATCCTGAATGGGATGTCGGTTCATCACAGAGCACCATCCACACACACATTCACACATTCATTCACACCAAGGGACACTTTAGAATAGACCATTCACTTACTGACGTTTTTCGGCGTTGGAAGAAGATCGGAGAACCCCATCACAAAGAATATACAGAGAAACACCCACAGCCATTGAGAGCCCCTAAGCAACAAATTACTCAGCCAGTCACCTCCCACCCAACCCTTACTCACACCAGTTATATTATTTTATTTCAAAGAATGAACAGAATCATTATATCTTGGATAAGAGAAAAACAGTTTAATGAGTAATAAAATAAAGACACAGCCTTTATTGGGTCACATGTACACTCAAGCACAGCAAAATTCTTCCTCTGCATTTAACCCATCTGAAGTAGTGAACATACACAAGTGAGCAATGAGCACACACACATATACCCAGAGCAGTGGGCAGCTATGCTACAGCACCTGGGGAGCATAGCTGCCCCCCTCCCTTTTTTTCTATTCTATATATTTTTTTCTATTCTTTTTATACCACAAAGTGGGTCCTGGAACTGTCTGATGCATAAACCTTTCCATGAAGTGATAGAAATGTGCACTTTTTGCATATCTATTTTAAAAATCATGGGCCCCCCTGGAGGTCTGGGGCCCCTAAGTATCCAGTTATACCGCTGTTAGTGGACAGTCATTAGCACTGTCGCCTCACAGCAAGAAGGTCCTGGGTTCAAGTCCAGTGGCCGACGGGGGCCTTTCTGTGTGGAGTTTGCATGTTCTCCCCATGTCTGTGTGGGTTTCCTCCAGGTGCTCCGGTTTCCCGCACAGTCCAAAGACATGCAGGTTAGGCTAATCATGGACTCTAATTTGACCGTAGATGTGAATGTGAATGGTTGTGAAGCTGCGACAGGCCTAGCAAGCTGGCAGCAGGTTAAGTGTGTGTGCTCTCGATAGACGCAGACAGCCTCGTGAGAGGCTGGCAACTGACAGGCCAATTGGCCTACAGGGCGTCAGAATGAAAAAATAATAATAACTGACCATATAAAACCAAAGTAGTTTCTCTTTCATTCTCTCTAACAGTTCATAACATATTGTGGTTTTACTGAGCTCACTGTTCAAAAAAACACATACACACCTCTCGCAGATTGGCCATGGATGTCAAGTAGGGTTGCCACCTGTGTCTGACAAAAATCCTGGACATTTCGACCATCCAATCGACCTTTTTGCTTGTAAGCAACGGCGCCCTTCGCACATCTAACCCAAGACAAAAATCGCCCTTCTACGCTGAAATTGTATTGCTCTAATTAGTAAAAATGACGCTTTTGCTAGTTATTTGTTTAGTTAAATAAATACATAGGAGGACATGTAACTGATATAACTGGGCACATACAGTACATACAGGAGTATGTACTACACTACACTATTTCATTTAATTCACCAAAACCTTACCTAATCTTCCATTTATATTTGGTGTTTTTCTTTGCTGCTGCTATGAGTCCTGGCTGATTTTCAATGAATGTCTTGAACTCAGTACAGGACAACTGAAAGTTTAGCCTGACTTGAAGCTCAGCCTTCACCATTGCAACAGAGAGTGTGTTTCTTTTATCAGTCCAAGCATCCTCCATTGCCCCTTATCCACCAAAGCAGTTCCAGGGCAGGTTCGGGGCCAGTGCTTAGTTTGGAACCGGGTTTTCTGTTTCCACTGACAAAGAACTGGCTCTGGGGCCAGAAAAACCGGTTCCAGGCTAGCACCAGCTCTCTGCTGGGCCAGAGGAAAGAACCGCTTACGTCAGCGGGGGGCGGAGTTGTTAAGACCAACAACAATAACAAGACCGCGAAAGATTGCCATTTTTAAGCGACGAGAAGCCGCAGCTGTACTTGCGCGAAGTCATCCATTATTAGGGCCCGAGCCCTATGGGCGAAGGCCCTATTGTTCTTGTAAGAGTTCACTATTATTAGGGCCCGAGCCCTATAGGGCGAAGGCCCTATTGTTCTTGTAAGAGTTCACTATTATTAGGGCCCGAGCCCTATGGGCGAAGGCCCTATTGTTCTTGTAAGAGTTCACTATTATTAGGGCCCGAGCCCTATAGGGCGAAGGCCCTATTGTTCTTGTAAGAGTTCACTATTATTATTCTTCTTCTTTATTTTTCTCCGCTGTTGGGCCATTTTCGGGGCGCTTGCCATGGGCGAAAACGCGCGAAATTTGGCGCCACTTCCGAGAATTGCCACCGCTACTCAGAACCAAACGCCCACACTTGGCCGGGGCTCAGGGCCTCTATAGCGCCCCCTAAGTCGTTGTGATTTTGGCCTCCCGCATTAAGGTGCCTGGTTGCCATATAGTTTGTAGTAGTGGCATGCCATTTGGTATGCATATGTATCTCACTAAGCCGGACAAAAATGTAATGCCAATGCATTAGCCATGCCCAACAGGAAGTGAGGTAATTTCACTTTTGTGTGAAATGCATGGCCACGAAGATGGCACAACTCCTCCTAGACCGTTCATAGGAATGTCACCAAAATTTATACACATCATCTACAGACATGGCTGACAAAAGTTACTAAATACGTTTCACGTAGGATAAACCGTTCAGAAGTTATACGTCAATCAATTTTCACTTCAAAATTTTACATGCTAAAAAATTCATAACAAATCTTCTAATTGCTCAACACTGCTCATACTTCACACCCTAATCACTCATTGGGCTTCTGACATGTTACCCAATTTCTGTGATATTTCGCCACTGGGGGCGCTATTTTTGGGCAAAAAATCCAATCTTTCCTCAAATTTGGTCAAACTTCACGGCCACCCTCTTACTACCTCCCATGTCATGTATACCACATTTTGGGAATTTTCGTCCATGGGGGGCGCTGTTTTTGGCCGACGCAATTTCTCCAAAATGGGTTTTTGGTAAATTATTCCATAATGCTTTTCCTTTACACCACTACCTTGTGATAGTGTGTTGCTGTTGTGGACACTTATTTTTCCATTTCATAATCACTCATGTACAGCATAGCGCCACCTACTGACATGGGAAAAACCAAAAAATTTATTCTTCAAAAATCTATATCTCATTTTCTGTTTACTAAATTGTCATCAAACTTCATAACCAAACTCTTCATAGCTCACCTGACATGTACGCCAAATTTTGTGCACTTTCGCCCCTGGGGGTGCGGGTTATGGCAGAAATGATATTGCAGCTTCTGATTTGTCAAACTTGGCAAGCAAACTCTTTACAAGACCCTTTTTGGGGCGCTTGCCATGGTCGACATCGCACGAAATTTGGCTCCTTTTTCTTAGACTCCCACCGCTACTGAGAACCAGAAGCCCAGATCCAGGCGGGCCTCAGGGCCTCTATAGCGCCCCCTAACTCATTGTGATTTTGGCCTCCCGCCTTAAGGTGCCTGGTTGCCATGTAGTTTGTAGTAGTGGCATGCCATTTGGTACGCATATGTATCTCACTAAGCCGGACAAAAATGTAATGCCAATGCATTAGCCACGCCCAACAGGAAGTAAGGTAATTTCACTTTTGTGCGAAATGCATGGCCACGAAAACGGCGCAACTCCTCCTAGACCGTTCATAGGAATGTCACCAAAATTGATACACATCATCTACAGACATGGCTGACAAAAGCTCCTAAATACGTTTCACGTAGAATAAACCGTTCAGAAGTTATACGTCAATCAATTTTCAATGCAAAATTTTACATGCTTAAAAATTCATAACATATCTTCAAATTGCTCAAAACTGCTCATACTTCACACGCAAATCACTCATTGGGCATCTGACATGTTACCCAGTTTCTGTGATATTTCGCCACTGGGGGCGCTATTTTTGGGCAAAAAATCCAATCTTTCCTCAAATTTGGTCAAACTTCACGGCCACCCTCTTACTACCTCCCATGTCATGTACACCTCATTTTGGGAATTTTCGTCCATGGGGGGCGCTGTTTTTGGCCGACGCAATTGCTCCAAAACAGGTTTTTGGTAAATAATTCCATAATGCTTCTCCTTCACACCACTACCTTGTGAGAGTACGTTGCTGTTGTAGACACTTATTTTTCCAACTCATAATCGCTCATGTGCAGCATAGCGCCACCTACTGACATGGGAGAAACCAAAAAATTTATTCTTCAAAAATCAATATCTCATCTTCTATTTTCTCAATCTTGATCAAACTTGATACGCACACTCTTAACAGGTCACCTGACATATGTGCCAAACTTTGTGAACTTTTGCCACTGGGGGCGCTGTTTTCAGGCAACAATTTATATCTCGGCTTCTGATTGGTCAAACTTGATCAAACTTTACAAAACAACTCTTCATAGGTCCCTTGACATGTATACCAATTTTGGGGAACTTTCACCACTGGGGGCGCTCATTGCGCTGTAGCAGTTGCAGGAGAGGTGTTTACAATCATGAGGCACCAGGAGTATGTTGTTTTGGTTGCCTTAAACACACATGACTTGTGGGGGATGGGTAGGCAGTCGGGAGCAAGTGTTGTAGCATAGCGCCACCTACTGACATGGGAGAAACCAAAAAATTTATTCTTCAAAAATCAATATCTCATCTTCTATTTTCTCAATCTTGATCAAACTTGATATGCACACTCTTAACAGGTCACCTGACATATGTGCCAAATTTTGTGAACTTTTGCCACTGGGGGCGCTGTTTTCAGGCAACAATTTATATCTCGGCTTCTGATTGGTCAAACTTGATCAAACTTTACAAAACAACTCTTCATAGGTCCCTTGACATGTATACCAAATTTGGTGAACTTTCACCACTGGGGGCGCTCATTGCGCTGTAGCAGTTGCAGGAGAGGTGTTTACAATCATGAGGCACCAGGAGTATGTTGTTTTGGTTGCCTTAAACACACATGACTTGTGGGGAATGGGTAGGCAGTCGGGAGCAAGTGTTGTAGCGTTACATACAGACTAATAGATGTCTAACAGAAGACAATCCTATGTAGCTATAGCTTGGTGACTGATGAGGTAAATACATTAATTTGGTTGGGAAGCCATGGCATAAAATGTTCTGTCCATGACAACATCTCAGCGCACCGTGTACTCTGTGTCCAATTCTGTGCTTTGTCACCATTGTGGGAGTAATGTCTCTTGCCAAAGAAGCTGTGGAAGGTATTTCGCGGGGACGCATGCCCCCGCCCCCCTTGGCCGCTGGCGCGAGGGCCCGTCGAGGCCGATGGCGGCTTTAATTATTCTTCCGTCTTCTTCTTCTTCTTCTTCTTCTTCTTTATTTTTCTCCGCTGTTGGGCCATTTTCGGGGCGCTTGCCATGGGCGAAAACGCACGAAATTTGGCACCACTTCCGAGAATTGCCACCGCTACTCAGAACCAAAAGCCCAAACTTGGCCGGGGCTCAGGGCCTCTATAGCGCCCCCTAAGTAGTTGTGATTTTGGCCTCCCGCATTTAGGTGCCTGGTTGCCATATAGTTTGTAGTACTGGCATGCCATTTGGTACGCATATGTATCTCACTAAGCCGGACAAAAATGTAATGCCAATGCATTAGCCACGCCCAACAGGAAGTGAGGTAATTTCACTTTTGTGCGAAATGCATGGCCACGAAGACGGCGCAACTCCTCCTAGACCGTTCATAGGAATGTCTCCAAAATTGATACACATCATCTACAGACATGGCTGACAAAAGTTACTAAATACGTTTCACGTAGGATAAACCGTTCAGAAGTTATACGTCAATCAATTTTCACTTCAAAATTTTACATGCTAAAAAATTCATAACAAATCTTCTAATTGCTCAATTCTGCTCGTTCTTCACACGCTAATCAATCATTGGGCTTCTGACATGTTCCCCAATTTCGGTGATATTTCGCCACTGGGGGCGCTATTTTTGGGCAAAAAATCCAATCTTTCCTCAAATTTGGTCAAACTTCACGGCCACCCTCTTACTACCTCCCATGTCATGTATACCACATTTTGGGAATTTTCGTCCATGGGGGGCGCTGTTTTTGGCCGACGCAATTTCTCCACAATGGGTTTTTGGTTAATAATTCCATAATGCTTTTCCTTCACACCACTACCTTGTGATAGTACGTTGCTGTTGTAGACACTTATTTTTCCAACTCATAATCGCTCATGTACAGCATAGCGCCACCTACTGACATGGGAAAAACCAAAAAATTTATTCTTCAAAAATCTATATCTCATCTTCTATTTACTCAATTTTCATCACACTTCATAGGCAAACTCTTCATAGCTCACCTGACATAGACGCCAAATTTTGTGCACTTTCGCCCCTGGGGGTGCTGGTTATGGCAGAAATGATATTGCAGCTTCTGATTTGTCTACCTTGGCAAGCAAACTCTTTACAAGACCCTTATTGGGGCGCTTGCCATGGTCGACAACGCTCGAAATTTGGCTCCTTTTTCTTAGACTGCCACCGCTACTGAGAACCAGAAGCCCAGATCCAGGCGGGCCTCAGGGCCTCTATAGCGCCCCCTAACATGTTGTGATTTTTGCCTCACGCATTAAGGTGCCTGGTTGCCATATAGTTTGTAGTAGTGGCATGCCCTTTGGTCCGCATATGTATCTCACCAAGCCGGACAAAAATGTAATGCCAATGCATTAGCCACGCCCTACAGGAAGTGAGGTATTTTCACTTTTGTGCGAAATGCATGGCTACGAAGACGGCAAACGCACGAAATTTGGCACCACTTCCGAGAATTGCCACCGCTACTCAGAACCAAAAGCCCAAACTTGGCCGGGGCTCAGGGCCTCTATAGCGCCCCCTAAGTCGTTGTGATTTTGGCCTCCCGCATTTAGGTGCCTGGTTGCCATATAGTTTGTAGTACTGGCATGCCATTTGGTACGCATATGTATCTCACTAAGCCGGACAAAAATGTAATGCCAATGCATTAGCCACGCCCAACAGGAAGTGAGGTAATTTCACTTTTGTGCAAAATGCATGGCCACGAAGACGGCGCAACTCCTCCTAGACCGTTCATAGGAATGTCTCCAAAATTGATACGCATCATCTACAGACATGGCTGACAAAAGTTACTAAATACGTTTCACGTAGGATAAACCGTTCAGAAGTTATACGTCAATCAATTTTCACTTCAAAATTTTACATGCTAAAAAATTCATAACAAATCTTCTAATTGCTCAATTCTGCTCGTTCTTCACACGCTAATCAATCATTGGGCTTCTGACATGTTCCCCAATTTCGGTGATATTTCGCCACTGGGGGCGCTATTTTTGGGCAAAAAATCCAATCTTTCCTCAAATTTGGTCAAACTTCACGGCCACCCTCTTACTACCTCCCATGTCATGTATACCACATTTTGGGAATTTTCGTCCATGGGGGGCGCTGTTTTTGGCCGACGCAATTTCTCCACAATGGGTTTTTGGTTAATAATTCCATAATGCTTTTCCTTCACACCACTACCTTGTGACAGTACGTTGCTGTTGTAGACACTTATTTTTCCAACTCATAATCGCTCATGTACAGCATAGCGCCACCTACTGACATGGGAAAAACCAAAAAATTTATTCTTCAAAAATCTATATCTCATCTTCTATTTACTCAATTTTCATCACACTTCATAGGCAAACTCTTCATAGCTCACCTGACATGTACGCCAAATTTTGTGCACTTTCGCCCCTGGGGGTGCTGGTTATGGCAGAAATGATATTGCAGCTTCTGATTTGTCTACCTTGGCAAGCAAACTCTTTACAAGACCCTTATTGGGGCGCTTGCCATGGTCGACAACGCTCGAGATTTGGCTCCTTTTTCTTAGACTGCCACCGCTACTGAGAACCAGAAGCCCAGATCCAGGCGGGCCTCAGGGCCTCTATAGCGCCCCCTAACGTGTTGTGATTTTTGCCTCTCGCATTAAGGTGCCTGGTTGCCATGTAGTTTGTAGTAGTGGCATGCCCTTTGGTACGCATATGTATCTCACCAAGCCGGACAAAAATGTAATGCCAATGCATTAGCCACGCCCTACAGGAAGTGAGGTAATTTCACTTTTGTGCGGAATGCATGGCCACGAAGACGGCGCAACTCCTCCTAGACCGTTCATAGGAACGTCACCAAAATTGATACTCATCATCTACAGACATGGCTGACAAAAGTTACTAAATACGTTTCACGTAGGGTAAACCGTTCAGAAGTTATACGTCAATCATTTTTCAATGCAGAATTTTACATGCTTAAAAATTCATAACAAATCTTCTAATTGCTCAACACTGCTCATACTTCCCACGCAAATCACTCATTGGGCTTCTGACATGTTACCCAATTTCTGTGATGTTTCGCCACTGGGGGCGCTATTTTTGGGCAAAAAATCCAATCTTTCCTCAAATTTGGTCAAACTTCACGGCCACCCTCTTACTACCTCCCATGTCATGTATACCACATTTTGGGAATTTTCGTCCATGGGGGGCGCTGTTCTTGGCCCAAGCATTTGCTCCAGAACGGGTTTTTGGTAAATAATTCCATAATGCTTTTCCTTCACACCACTACCTTGTGATTGTACGTTGCTGTTGTAGACACTTATTTTTCCAACTCATAATCGCTCATGTACAGCATAGCGCCACCTACTGACATGGGAAAAACCAAAAAATTTATTCTTCAAAAATCTATATCTCATCTTCTATTTACTCAATTGTCATCAAACTTCATACGCAAACTCTTCATAGCTCACCTGACATATACGCCAAATTTTGTGCACTTTCGCCCCTGGGGGTGCTGATTATGGCAAAAATGATATTGCATCTTCTGATTTGTCACACTTGGCAAGCAAACTCTTTTCAAGACCCTTATTGAGGCGCTTGCCATGGTCGACAACGCACGAAGTGCGAGACCCTATTGTTGCCATGTGTCCAATTCTGTGCTTTGTCGCCATTGTGGGAGTAATGTCTCTTGCCGCAGATGCTGTGGAAGGTTTTTCGCAGGGACGCATGCCCCCGCCCCCCTTGGCCGCTGGCGCGAGGGCCCGTCGAGGCCGCTTGCGGCTTTAATTAGGGCCCGAGCCCTATGGGTGAAGGCCCTATTGTTCTTGTAAGAGTTCACTATTATTATTCTTCCGTCTTCTTCTTCTTCTTCTTCTTCTTCTTCTTTATTTTTCTCCGCTGTTGGGCCATTTTCGGGGCGCTTGCCATGGGCGAAAACGCACGAAATTTGGCACCACTTCCGAGAATTGCCACCGCTACTCAGAACCAGAAGCCCAAACTTGGCCGGGGCTCAGGGCCTCCATAGCGCCCCCTAAGTCGTTGTGATTTTGGCCTCCCGCATTAAGGTGCCTGGTTGCCATATAGTTTGTAGTAGTGGCATGCAATTTGGTACGCATATGTATCTCACTAAGCCGGACAAAAATGTCATGCCAATGCATTAGCCACGCCCAACCGGAAGTGAGGTAATTTCACTTTTGTGCGAAATGCATGGCCACGAAGACGGCGCAACTCCTCCTAGACCGTTCATAGGAATGTCACCAAAATTGATACACATCGTCTACAGACATGGCTGACAAAAGTTACTAAATACGTTTCACGTAGGATTAACCGTTCAGAAGTTATACGTCAATCAATTTTCGATGCAAAATTTTACATGCTTAAAAATTCATAACAAAGCTTCTGATTGCTCAAAACTGCTCATACTTCACACGCAAATCACTCATTGGGCTTCGGACATGTTACCCAATTTCTGTGATTTTTCGCCACTGGGGGCGCTATTTTTGGGCAAAAATTCCAATCTTTCCTCAATTTTGGTCAAACTTCACGGCCACCCTCTCACTACCTCCCATGTCATGTATACCACGTTTTGGAAATTTTCGTCCATGGGGGGCGCTGTTTTTGGCCGACGCAATTGCTCCAAAACGGGTTTTTGGTAAATAATTCCATAATGCTTTTCCTTCACACCACTTCCTTGTGATAGTATGTTGCTGTTGTAGACACTTATTTTTCCAACTCATAATCGCTCATGTACAGCATAGCGCCACCTACTGACATGGGAAAAACCAAAAAATTTATTCTTCAAAAATCTATATCTCATCTTCTATTTACTCAATTGTCATCAAACTTCATACGCAAACTCTTCATAGCTCACCTGACGTCTACGCCAAATTTTGTGCACTTTCGCCCCTGGGGGTGCTGGTTATGGCAAAAATGATATTGCAGCTTCTGATTTGTCAAACTTGCCAAGCAAACTCTTTACAAGACCCTTATTGGGGCGCTTGCCATGGTCGACAACGCACGAAATTTGGCTTCTTTTTCTTACACTGCCACCGCTACTGAGAACCAGAAGCCCAGATCCAGGCGGGCCTCAGGGCCTCTATAGCGCCCCCTAACTCGTTGTGATTTTGGCCTCCCGCATTAAGGTGCCTGGTTGCCATGTAGTTTGTAGTAGTGGCATGCCATTTGGTACGCATATGTATCTCACTAAGCCGGACAAAAATGTAATGCCAATGCATTAGCCACGCCCAACAGGAAGTGAGGTAATTTCACTTCTGTGCGAAATGCATGGCCACGAAGACGGCGCAACTCCTCCTAGACCGTTCATAGGAATGTCACCAAAATTGATCCACATCATCTACAGACATGGCTGACAAAAGTTCCTAAATAGGTTTCACGTAGCATAAACCGTTCAGAAGTTATACGTCAATCAATTTTCAATGCAACATTTTAAATGCTTAAAAATTCATAACAAATCTTCTACTTGCTCAAAACTGCTCATACTTCACACGCAGATCACTCGTTGGGCTTCTGACATGTTACCCACTTTCTGTGATATTTCGCCACTGGGGGCGCTACTTTGGGGCAAAAATTCCAGTCTTTCCTCAAATTTGGTCAAACTTCACGGCCACCCTCTTCCTACCTCCCATGTCATGTATACCACATTTTGGGAATTTTCGTCCATGGGGGGCGCTGTTTTTGGCCGACGCAATTGCTCCAAAACGGGTTTTTGGTAAATAATTCCATAATGCTTTTCCTTAACACCACTACCTTGTGATAGTGCGTTGCTGTTGTAGACACTTATTTTTCCAACTCATAATCGCTCATTTACAGCATAGCGCCACCTACTGACATGGGAAAAACCAAAAATTTTATTCTTCAAAAATCTATATCTCATCTTCTATTTACTCAATTGTCATCAAACTTCATACGCAAACTCTGCATAGCTCACCTGACATGTTCGCCTACTTTTGTGCACTTTTGCCCCTGGGGGTGCTGGTTATGGCAAAAATGATATTGCAGCTTCTGATTTGTCAAACTTGGCAAGCAAACTCTTTACAAGACCCTTATTAGGGCGCTATTATTATTAGGGCCCGAGCACCGTACAGTGCGAGACCCTATCGTTGCCATGTGTCCAATTCTGTTCTTTGTCGCCATTGCGGGAGTAATGTCTCTTGCCGAAGAAGCTGTGGAAGGTTTTTCGCGGGGACGCATGCCCCCGCCCCCCTTGGCCGCTGGCGCGAGGGCCCGTCGAGGCCGCTTGCGGCTTTAATTAGGGCCCGAGCCCTATAGGGCGAAGGCCCTATTGTTCTTGTAAGAGTTCACTATTATTATTCTTCCGTCTTCTTCTTCTTCTTCTTCTTTATTTTTCTCCGCTGTTGGGCCATTTTCGGGGCACTTGCCATGGGCGAAAACGCACGAAATTTGGCACCAGTTCCGAGAATTGTCACCGCTACTCAGAACCAGAAGCCCAAACTTGGCCGGGGCTCAGGGCCTCTATAGCGCCCCCTAAGTCGTTGTGATTTTGGCCTCCCGCATTAAGGTGCCTGGGTGCCATGTAGTTTGTAGTAGTGGCATGCCATTTGGTACGCTTATGTATCTCACTAAGCCGGACAAAAATGTAATGCCAATGCATTAGCCACGCCCAACAGGAAGTGAGGTAATTTCACTTTTGTGCGAAATGCATGGCCGCGAAGACGGCGCAACTCCTCCTAGACCGTTCATAGGAATGTCACCAAAATTGATCCACATCATCTACAGACATGGCTGACAAAAGTTACTAAATACGTTTCACGTAGGATAAACCGTTCAGAAGTTATACGTCAATCAATTTTCGATGCAAAATTTTACATGCTTAAAAATTCATAACAAATCTTCTGATTGCTCAAAACTGCTCATACTTCACACGCAAATCAGTCATTGGGCTTCTGACATGTTACCCAATTTCTGTTATATTTCGCCACTGGGGGCGCTATTTTTGGGCAAAAATTCCAATCTTTCCTCAAATTTGGTCAAACTTCACGGCCACCCTCTTACTACCTCCCATGTCATGTATACCACGTTTTGGAAATTTTCGTCCATGGGGGGCGCTGTTTTTGGCCGACGCCATTGCTCCAAAACGGGTTTTTGGTAAATAATTCCATAATGCTTTTCCTTCACACCACTACCTTGTGATAGTACGTTGCTGTTGCAGACACTTATTTTTCCAACTCATAATCGCTCATGTACAGCATAGCGCCACCTACTGACATGGGAAAAACCAAAAAATTTATTCTTCAAAAATCTATATCTCATCTTCTACTTACTCAATTGTCATCAAACTTCATAGGCAAACTCTTCATAGCTCACCTGACGTCTACGCCAAATTTTGTGCACTTGCGCCCGTGGGGGTGCTGGTTATGGCAAAAATGATAATGCAGCTTCTGATTTGTCAAACTTGCCAAGCAAACTCTTTACAAGACCCTTATTGGGGCACTTGCCATGGTCGACAACGCACGAAATTTGGCTCCTTTTTCTTAGACTGCCACCGCTACTGAGAACCAGAAGCCCAGATCCAGGCGGGCCTCAGGGCCTCTACAGCGCCCCCTAACTCATTGTGATTTTGGCCTCCCGCATTAAGGTGCCTGGTTGCCATGTAGTTTGTAGTAGTGGCATGCCATTTGGTACGCATATGTATCTCACTAAGCCGGTCAAAAATGTAATGCCAGTGCATTAGCCACGCTCAACAGGAAGTGAGGTAATTTCGCTTTTGTGCAAAATGCATGGCCACGAAGACGGCGCAACTCCTCCTAGACCGTTCATAGGAATGTCACCAAAATTGATAGACATCATCTATAGACATGGCTGACACAAGTTACTAAACACGTTTCACGTCGCATAAACCGTTCAGAAGTTATACGTCAATCAATTTTCAATGCAATATTTTACATGCTTAAAAATTCATAACAAATCTTCTACTTGCTCAAAACTGCTCATACTTCACACGCAGATCCCTCATTTGGCTTCTGACATGTTACCCACGGTCTGTGATATTTCGCCACTGGGGGCGCTATTTTTGGGCAAAAATTCCAATCTTTCCTCAAATTTGGTCAAACTTCACGGCCACCCTCTTACTACCTCCCATGTCATGTATACCACATTTTGGGAATTTTCGTCCATGGGGGGCGCTGTTTTTGGCCGACGCAATTGCTCCAAAACGGGTTTTTGGTAAATCATTCCATTATGCTTTTCCTTCACACCACTACCTTGTGATAGTGCATTGCTGTTGTAGACACTTATTTTTCCAACTCATAATCGCTCATGTACAGCATAGCGCCACCTACTGACATGGGAAACACCAAAAATTTTATTCTTCAAAAATCTATATCTCATCTTCTACTTACTCAATTGTCATCAAACTTCATAGGCAACCTCTTCATACCTCACCTGACATGTCCGCCAAATTTTGTGCACTTTCGCCCCTGGGGGTGCTGGTTATGGCAGAAATGATATTGCAGCTTCTGATTTGTCACACTTGGCAAGCAAACTCTTTACAAGACCCTTATTGGGGCGTTATTATTATTAGGGCCTGAGCACCGTACAGTGCGAGACCCTATCGTTGCCATGTGTCCAATTCTGTGCTTTGTCGCCATTGCGGGAGTAATGTCTATTGCCGAAGAAGCTGTGGAAGGTATTTCGCGGGGACGCATGCCCCCGCCCCCATTGGCCGCTGGCGCGAGGGCCCGTCGAGGCCGCTTGCGGCTTTAATTATTCTTCTTCCGTCTTCTTCTTTATTTTTCTCCGCTGTTGGGCCATTTTCGGGGCACTTGCCATGGGCGAAAACGCACGAAATTTGGCACCAGTTCCGAGAATTGCCACCGCTACTCAGCCCCAAAAGCCCAAACTTGGCCGGGGCTCAGGGCCTCTATAGCGCCCCCTAAGTCGTTGTGATTTTGGTCTCCCGCATTAAGGTGCCTGGTTGCCATGTAGTTTGTAGTAGTGGCATGCCATTTGGTACGCATATGTATCTCACTAAGCCGGACAAAAATGTAATGCCAATGCATTAGCCACGCCCAACAGGAAGTGAGGTAATTTCACTTTTGTGCGAAATGCATGGCCACGAAGACGGCGCAACTCCTCCTAGACCGTTCTTAGGAATGTCACCAAAATTGAGACACATCATCTAGAGACATGGCTGACAAAAGTTACTAAATAGATTTCACGTAGGTTTAACCGTTCAGAAGTTATACGTCAATCAATTTTCGATGCAAAATTTTACATGCTTAAAAATTCATAGCAAATCTTCTGATTGCTCAAAACTGCTCATACTTCACACGCATATCACTCATTGGGCTTCTGACATGTTACCCAATTTCTGTGATATTTCGCCACTGGGGGCGCTATTTTTGGGCAAAAATTCCAATCTTTCCTCAAATTTGGTCAAACTTCACGGCCACCCTCTTACTACCTCCCATGTCATGTATACCACATTTTGGGAATTTTCGTCCATGGGGGGCGCTGTTTTTGGCCGACGCAATTGATCCAAAACGGGTTTTTGGTAAATAATTCCATTATGCTTTTCCTTCACACCACTACCTTGTGACAGTGCGTTGCTGTTGTAGACACTTATTTTTCCAACTCATAATCGCTCATGTACAGCATAGCGCCACCTACTGACATGGGAAAAACCAAAAAATTTATTCTTCAAAAATCTATATCTCATCTTCTATTTACTCAATTGTCATCAAACTTCATATTCAAACTCTTCATAGCTCACCTGACATCTACGCCAAATTTTCTGCACTTTCGCCCCTGGGGGTGCTGGTTATGGCAAAAATGATATTGCAGCTTCTGATTTGTCAAACTTGGCAGGCAAACTCTTTACAAGACCCTTATTGGGGCGCTTGCCATGGTCGACAACGCACGAAATTTGGCTCCTTTTTCTTAGACTGGCACTGCTACTGAGAACCAGAAGCCCAGATCCAGGCGGGCCTCAGGGCCTCTATAGCGCCCCCTAACTCGTTGTGATTTTCGCCTCCCGCATTAAGGTGCCTGGTTGCCATGTAGTTTGTAGTAGTGGCATGCCATTTGGTACGCATGTATATCTCACTAAGCCGGACAAAAATGTAATGCCAATGCATTAGCCACGCCCAACAGGAAGTGAGGTAATTTCACTTTTGTGCGAAATGCATGGCCACGGAGACGGCGCAACTCCTCCTAGACCGTTCATAGGAATGTCACCAAAATTGATACACATCATCTACAGACATGGCTGACAAAAGTTACTAAATAGGTTTCACGTAGCATTAACCGTTCAGAAGTTATACGTCAATCAATTTTCAATGCAACATTTTACATGCTTAAAAATTCATAACAAATCTTCTACTTGCTCAAAACTGCTCATACTTCACACGCAGATCACTCATTGGGCTTCTGACTTGTTACCCACTTTCTGTGATATTTCGCCACTGGGGGCGCTATTTTTGGGCAAAAATTCCAGTCTTTCCTCAAATTTGGTCAAACTTCACGGCCACCCTCTTACTACCTCCCATGTCATGTATACCACACTTTGGGAATTTTCGTCCATGGGGGGCGCTGTTTTTGGCCGACGCAATTGCTCCAAAACGGGTTTTTGGTAAATAATTCCATAATGCTTTTCCTTCACACCACTACCTTGTGATAGTGCGTTGCTGTTGTAGACACTTATTTTTCCAACTCATAATCGCTCATGTACAGCATAGCGCCACCTACTGACATGGGAAAAACCAAAAATTTTATTCTTCAAAAATCTATATCTCATCTTCTATTTACTCAATTGTCATCAAACTTCATAGGCAAACTCTTCATAGCTCACCTGACATGTACGCCTAATTTTGTGCACTTTCGCCCCTGGGGGAGCTGGTTATGGCAGAAATGATATTGCAGCTTCTGATTTGTCAAACTTGGCAAGCAAACTCTTTACAAGACCCTTATTAGGGCGCTATTATTATTAGGGCCCGAGCACCGTACAGTGCGAGACCCTATCGTTGCCATGTGTCCAATTCTGTTCTTTGTCGCCATTGCGGGAGTAATGTCTCTTGCCGAAGAAGCTGTGGAAGGTATTTCGCGGGGACGCATGCCCCCGCCCCCCTTGGCCGCTGGCGCGAGGGCCCGTCGAGGCCGCTTGCGGCTTTAATTATTCTTCCGTCTTCTTCTTCTTCTTCTTCTTCTTCTTCTTCTTCTTTATTTTTCTCCGCTGTTGGGCCATTTTCGGGGCGCTTGCCATGGGCGAAAACGCACGAAATTTGGCGCCACTTCCGAGAATTGCCACCGCTACTCAGAACCAAAAGCCCAAACTTGGCCGGGGCTCAGGGCCTCTATAGCGCCCCCTAAGTCGTTGTGATTTTGGCCTCCCGCATTAAGGTGCCTGGTTGCCATATAGTTTGTAGTACTGGCATGCCATTTGGTACGCATATGTATCTCAGTAAGCCGGACAAACATGTAATGCCAATGCATTAGCCACACCCAACAGGAAGTGAGGTAATTTCACTTTTGTGCGAAATGCATGGCCACGAAGACGGCGCAACTCCTCCTAGACCGTTCATAGGAATGTCACCAAAATTGATACACATCATCTACAGACATGGCTGACAAAAGTTACTAAATACGTTTCACGTAAGATAAATTGTTCAGAAGTTATACGTCCATCAATTTTCACTTCAAAATTTTACATGCTAAAAAATTCATAACAAATCTTCTAATTGCTCAAAACTGCTCATACTTCACACGCTAATCATTCATTGGGCTTCTGACATGTTACCCAATTTCTGTGATATTTCGCCACTGGGGGCGCTATTTTTGGGCAAAAAATCCAATCTTTCCTCAAATTTGGTCAAACTTCACGGCCACCCTCTTACTACCTCCCATGTCATGTATACCACATTTTGGGAATTTTCGTCCATGGGGGGCGCTGTTTTTGGCCGACGCAATTTCTCCAAAATGGGTTTTTGGTTAATAATTCCATAATGCTTTTCCTTCACACCACTACCTTGTGATAGTACGTTGCTGTTGTAGACACTTATTTTTCCAACTCATAATCGCTCATGTACAGCATAGCGCCACCTACTGTCATGGGAAAAACCAAACAATTTATTCTTCAAAAATCTATATCTCATCTTCTATTTAATCAATTGTCATCAAACTTCATAGGCAAACTCTTCATAGCTCACCTGACATATACGCCAAATTTTGTGCACTTTCGCCCCTGGGGGTGCTGGTTATGGCAGAAATGATATTGCAGCTTCTGATTTGTCAACCTTGGCAAGCAAACTATTTACAAGACCCTTATTGGGGCGCTTGCCATGGTCAACAACGCTCGAAATTTGGCTCATTTTTCTTAGACTGCCACCGCTACTCAGAACCAGAAGACCAGATCCAGGCGGGCCTCAGGGCCTCTATAGCGCCCCCTAACGTGTTGTGATTTTTGCCTCTCGCATTAAGGTGCCTGGTTGCCATGTAGTTTGTAGTAGTGGCATGCCCTTTGGTAAGCATATGTATCTCACCAAGCCGGACAAAAATGTAATGCCAATGCATTAGCCACGCCCTACAGGTAGTGAGGTAATTTCACTTTTGTGCGAAATGCATGGCCACGAAGACGGCGCAACTCCTCCTAGACCGTTCATAGGAACGTCACCAAAATTGATACACCTCATCTACAGACATGGCTGACAAAAGTTGCTAAATACGTTTCACGTAGCATAAACCGTTCAGAAGTTATACGTCAATCATTTTTCAATGCAGAATTTTACATGCTTAAAAATTCATAACAAATCTTCTAATTGCTCAACACTGCTCATACTTCACACGCAAATCACTCATTGGGCTTCTGACATGTGACCCAATTTCTGTGATGTTTCGCCACTGGGGGCGCTATTTTTGGGCAAAAAATCCAATCTTTCCTCAAATTTGGTCAAACTTCATGGCCACCCTCTTACTACCTCCCATGTCATGTATACCACATTTTGGGAATTTTCGTCCATGGGGGGCGCTGTTTTTGGCCCACGCAATTGCTCCAAAACGGGTTTTTGGTAAATAATTCCATAATGCTTTTCCTTCACACCACTACCTTGTGATTATACGTTGCTGTTGTAGACACTTATTTTTCCAACTCTTAATCGCTCATGTACAGCATAGCGCCACCTACTGACATGGGAAAAAACAAAACATTTATTCTTCAAAAATCTATATCTCATCTTCTATTTACTCAATTGTCATCAAACTTCATACGCAAACTCTTCATAGCTCACCTGACATATACGCCAAATTTTGTGCACTTTCGCCCCTGGGGGTGCTGGTTATGGCAAAAATGATATTGCATCTTCTGATTTGTCAAACTTGGCAAGCAAACTCTTTTCAAGACCCTTATTGAGGCGCTTGCCATGGTCGACAACGCACGAAGTGCGAGACCCTATTGTTGCCATGTGTCCAATTCTGTGCTTTGTCGCCATTGTGGGAGTAATGTCTCTTGCCGCAGAAGCTGTGGAAGGTTTTTCGCAGGGACGCATGCCCCCGCCCCCCCTTGGCCGCTGGCGCGAGGGCCCGTCGAGGCCGCTTGCGGCTTTAATTATTAGGGCCCGAGCCCTACTGGGCGAAGGCCCTATTGTTCTTGTAAGAGTTCACTATTATTAGGGCCCGAGCCCTATGGGCGAAGGCCCTATTGTTCTTGTAAGAGTTCACTATTATTATTCTTCCGTCTTCTTCTTCTTCTTCTTCTTCTTCCGTCTTCTTCTTCTTCTTTATTTTTCTCCGCTGTTGGGCCATTTTCGGGGCGCTTGCCATGGGCGAAAACGCACGAAATTTGGCACCAGTTCCGAGAATTGCCACCGCTACTCAGAACCAGAAGCCCAAACTTGGCCGGGGCTCAGGGCCTCTATAGCGCCCCCTAAGTCGTTGTGATTTTGGCCTCCCGCATTACGGTGCCTGGGTGCCATGTAATTTGTAGTAGTGGCATGCCATTTGGTACGCATATGTATCTCACTAAGCCGGACAAAAATGTAATGCCAATGCATTAGCCACGCCCAACAGGAAGTGAGGTAATTTCACTTTTGTGCGAAATGCATGGCCACGAAGACGGCGCAACTCCTCCTGGACCGTTCATAGGAATGTCACCAAAATTGATACACATCATCTACAGACATGGCTGACAAAAGTTACTAAATACGTTTCACGTTGGATAAACCGTTCAGAAGTTATACGTCAATCAATTTTCGATGCAACATTTTACATGCTTAAAAATTCATACCAAATCTTCTGATTGCTCAAAACTGCTCATACTTCACACGCAAATCAGGCATTGGGCTTCTGACATGTTACCCAATTTCTGTGATATTTCGCCACTGGGGGCGCTATTTTTGGGCAAAAATTCCAATCTTTCCTCAAATTTGGTGAAACTTCAAGGCCACCCTCTTACTACCTCCCATGTCATGTATACCACGTTTTGGAAATTTTCGTCCATGGGGGGCGCTGTTTTTGGCCGACGCAATTGCTCCAAAACGGGTTTTTGGTAAATAATTCCATAATGCTTTTCCTTCACGCCACTACCTTGTGATAGTACGTTGCTGTTGTAGACACTTATTTTTCCAACTCATCATCGCTCGTGCACAGCATAGCGCCACCTACTGACATGGGAAAAACCAAAAAATTTATTCTTCAAAAATCTATATCTCATCTTCTATTTACTCAATTGTCATCAAACTTCATACGCAAACTCTTCATAGCTCACCTGACATATACGCCAAATTTTGTGCACTTTCGCCACTGGGGGCGCTATTTTTGGGCAAAAAATCCAATCTTTCCTCAAATTTGGTCAAACTTCACGGCCACCCTCTTCCCACCTCCCGTGTCATGTATTCCACATTTTGGGAATTTTCGTCCATGGGGGGCGCTGTTTTTGGCCGACGCAATTGCTCCAAAACAGGTTTTTGGTCAATAATTCCATTATGCTTTTCCTTCACACCTCTACCTTGTGAAAGTACTATGCTGTTGTACACACTTATTTTTCCAACTCATAATCGCTCATGTACAGCATAGCGCCACCTACTGACATGGGAAAAACCAAAAAATGTATTCTTCAAAAATCTATATCTCATCTTCTATTTACTCAATTGTCATCAAATTTCATACACAAACTCTTCATAGCTCACCTGACATATACGCCAAATTTTGTGCAGTTTCGCCCCTGGGGGTGCTGGTTATGGCAAAAATGATATTGCAGCTTCTGATTTGTCAAACTTGGCAAGCAAACTCTTTGCAAGACCCTTATTGGGGCGCTTGCCATGGTCGACAACACACGAAATTTGGCTCCTTTTTCTTAGACTGCCACCGCTACTGAGAACCAGAAGCCCAAATCCAGGCGGGCCTCAGGGCCTCTATAGCGCCCCCCCGTGCACCGTTCAGATGTGTCCATTTCTGTGGTTTGTCGCCATTGTGGGAGTAATGTCTCTTGCCGAAGAAGCTGTGGAAGGTATTTCGTGGGGGCGCATGCCCCCGCCCCCCTTGGCCGCTGGCGCGAGGGCCCGCCGAGGCCGCTTGCGGCTTTAATTAGGGCCCGAGCCCTATGGGCGAAGGCCCTATTGTTCTTGTAAGAGTTCACTATTATTATTCTTCCGTCTTCTTCTTCTTCTTCTTCTTTATTTTTCTCCGCTGTTGGGCCATTTTCGGGGCGCTTGCCATGGGCGAAAACGCACCAAATTTGGCACCAGTTCCGAGAATTGCCACCGCTACTCAGAACCAAAAGCCCAAACTTGGCCAGGGCTCAGGGCCTCTATAGCGCCCCCTAAGTCGTTGTGATTTTGGCCTCCCGCTTTAAGGTGCCTGGGTGCCGTGTAGTTTGTAGTAGTGGCATGCCATTTGGTACGCATATGTATCTCACTAAGCCGGACAAAAATGTAATGCCAATGCATTAGCCACACCCAACAGGAAGTGAGGTAATTTCACTTTTGTGCGAAATGCATGGCCACGAAGACGGCGCAACTCCTCCTAGACCGTTCATAGGAATGTCACCAAAATTGATACACATCATCTACAGACATGGCTGACAAAAGTTACTAAATACGTTTCACGTAGGATAAACCGTTCAGAAGTTATACGTCAATCAATTTTCGATGCAAAATTTTACATGCTTAAAAATTCATAACAAATCTTCTGATTTCTCAAAACTGCTCATACTTCACACGCAAATCACTCATTGGGCTTCTGACATGGTACCCAATTTCTGTGATATTTCGCCACTGGGGGCGCTATTTTTCGGCAAAAAATCCAATCTTTCCTCAAATTTGGTCAAACTTCACGGCCACCCTCTTACTACCTCCCATGTCATGTATACCACGTTTTGGGTATTTTCGTCCATGGGGGGCGCTGTTTTTGGCCGACGCAATTGCTCCAAAACGGGTTTTTGGTAAATAATTCCATAATGCTTTTCCTTCACACCACTACCTTGTGATAGTACGTTGCTGTTGTAGACACTTATTTTTCCAACTCATTATCGCTCATGTACAGCATAGCGCCACCTACTGACATGGGAAAAACCAAAAAATTTATTCTTCAAAAATCTATATCTCATCTTCTATTTACTCAATTGTCATCAAACTTCATACGCAAACTCTTCATAGCTCTCCTGACATGTACGCCAAATTTTGTGCACTTTCGCCCCTGGGGGTGCTGGTTATGGCAAAAAAGATATTGCAGCTTCTGATTTGTCAAACTTGGCAAGCAAACTCTTTACAAGACCCTTACTGGGGCGCTTGCCATGGTCGACAACGCACGAGATTTGGCTCCTTTTTCTTAGACTGCCACCGCTACTGAGAACCAGAAGCCCAGATCCAGGCGGGCCTCAAGGCCTCTATAGCGCCCCCTAAGTCGTTGTGATTTTGGCCTCCCGTATTAAGGTGCCTGGTTGCCATGTAGTTTGTAGTAGTGGCATGCCATTTGGTACGCATATGTATCTCACTAAGCTGGACAAAAATGTAATGCCAATGCATTAGCCACGCCCAACAGGAAGTGAGGTAATTTCACTTTTGTGCGAAATGCATGGCCACGAAGACGGCGCAACTCCTCCTAGGCCGTTCATAGGAATGTCACCAAAATTGATAGACATCATCTACAGACATGGCTGACAAAAGTTTCTGAATTCGTTTCACGTAGGATAAACCGTTCAGAAGTTATACGTCAATCAATTTTCGATGCAAAATTTTACATGCTTAAAAATTCATAACAAATCTTCTGATTGCTCAAAACTGCTCATACTTCACACGCAAATCACTCATTGGGCTTCTGACATGTTACCCATTTTCTGTGATATTTCGCCACTGGGGGCGCTATTTTTGGGCAAAAAATCCAATCTTTCCTCAAATTTGGTCAAACTTCACGGCCACCCTCTTACTACCTCCCATGTCATGTGTACCACATTTTGGGAATTTTCGTCCATGGGGGGCGCTGTTTTTGGCCGACGCAATTGCTCCAAAACGGGTTTTTGGTAAATAATTCCATAATGCTTTCCCTTCACACCACTACCTTGTGATAGTACGTTGCTGTTGTAGACACTTATTTTTCCAACTCATTATCGCTCATGTACAGCATAGCGCCACCTACTGACATGGGAAAAATCAAAAAATGTATTCTTCAAAAATCTATATCTCATCTTCTATTTACTCAATTGTCATCAAACTTCATACGCAAACTCTTCATAGCTCACCTGACATATACGCCAAATTTTGTGCACTTTTGCCCCTGGGGGTGCTGGTTATGGCAAAAATGATATTGCAGCTTCTGATTTGTCAAACTTGGCAAATCAATTTCTTTACAAGACCCTTATTGGGGCGCTTGCCATGGTCGACAACGCACGAAATTTGGCTCCTTTTTCTTAGACTGCCACTGCTACTGAGAACCAGAAGCCCAGATCCAGGCGGGCCTCAAGGCCTCTATAGCGCCCCCTAAGTCGTTGTGATTTTGGCCTCCCGCATAAAGGTGCCTGGTTGCCATGTAGTTTGTAGTAGTGGCATGCCATTTGGTACGGATATGTATCTCACTAAGCCGGACAAAAATGTAATGCCAATGCATTAGCCACGCCCAACAGGAAGTGAGGTAATTTCACTTTTGTGCGAAATGCATGGCCACGAAGACGGCGCAACTCCTCCTAGGCCGTTCAGGGGAATGTCACCAAAATTGATAGACATCATCTACAGACATGGCTGACAAAAGTTCCTAAATACGTTTCACGTAGGATGAGCCGTTCAGAAGTTATACGTCAATCAATTTTCAATGCAAAATTTTACATGCTTAAAAATTCATAACAAATCTTCTAATGGCTCAAAACTGCTCATACTTCACACGCAAATCACGCATTGGGCTTCTGACATGCTACCCAATTTCTGTGATATTTCGCCACTGGGGGCGCTATTTTTGGGCAAAAAAATCCAATCTTTCCTCAAATTTGGTCAAACTTCACGGCCACCCTCTTACTACCTCCCATGTCATGTACACCACATTTTGGGTATTTTCGTCCATGGGGGGCGCTGTTTTTGGCCGACGCAATTGCTCCAAAACGGGTTTTTGGTAAATACTTCCATAATGCTTTTCCTTCACACCTCTACCTTGTGATAGTACGTTGCTGTTGTAGACACTTATTTTTCCAACTCATAATCGCTCATGTACAGCATAGCGCCACCTACTGACATGGGAAAAACCAAAACATTTATTCTTCAAAAATCAATATCTCATCTTCTACTTACTCAATCTTGATCAAACTTGATACGCACACTCTTAACAGGTCACCTGACATATCTCCCAAATTTTGTGACCTTTTGCCACTGGGGGCACTGTTTTCAGGCAACAATTTATATCTCGGCTTCTGATTGGTCAAACTTGATCAAACTTGACACAACAACTCTTCATAGGTCCCGTGACATGTGTACCAAATTTGGTGAACTTTCACCACTGGGGGCGCTCATTGCGCTGTAGCAGTTGCAGGAGAGGTGTTTACAATCATGAGGCACCAGGAGTATGTTGTTTTGGTTGCCTTTAACACACATGACTTGTGGGGAATGGGTAGGCAGTCGGGAGCAAGTGTTGTAGCGTTACATACAGACTAATAGATGTCTAACAGAAGACAATCCTTTGTAGCTATAGCTTGGTGACTGATGAGGTAAATACATTAATTTGGTTGGAAAGCCATGGCATAAAATGTTCTGTCCCTGACAACATCTCAGCGCACCGTGTACTCTGTGTCCAATTCTGTGCTTTGTCGCCATTGTGGGAGTAATGTCTCTTGCCGAAGAAGCTGTGGAATGTTTTTCGCAGGGACGCATGCCCCCGCCCCCCTTGGCCGCTGGCGCGAGGGCCCGTCGAGGCCGCTTGCGGCTTTAATTATTCTTCTTCCGTCTTCTTCTTTATTTTTCTCCGCTGTTGGGCCATTTTCGGGGCGCTTGCCATGGGCGAAAACGCACAAAATTTGGCACCAGTTCCGAGAATTGCCACCGCTACTCAGAACCAAAAGCCCAAACTTGGCCGGGGCTCAGGGCCTCTATAGCGCCCCCTAAGTCGTTGTGATTTTGGCCTCCCGCATTACGGTGCCTGGTTGCCATATAGTTTGTAGTACTGGCATGCCATTTGGTAGGCATATGTATCTCACTAAGCCGGACAAAAATGTAATGCCAATGCATTAGCCACGCCCAACAGGAAGTGAGGTCATTTCACTTTTGTGCGAAATGCATGGCCACGAAGACGGCGCAACTCCTCCTAGACCGTTCATAGGAATGTCACCAAAATTGATACACATCATCTACAGACATGGCTGACAAAAGTTACTAAATAGGTTTCACGTAGGATCAACTGTTCAGAAGTTATGCGTCCATCATTTTTCACTTCAAAATTTTACATGCTTAAAAATTCATAACAAATCTTCTAATTGCTCAAAACTGCTCATACTTCATACGCAGATCACTCATGTGGCTTCTGACATGTTACCCAATTTCTGTCACATTTCGCCACTGGGGGCGCTATTTTTGGGCAAAAATTCCAATCTTTCCTCAAATTTGGTCAAAATTCACGGCCACCCTCTTACTACCTCCCATGTCATGTACACCACGTTTTGGAAATTTTCGTCCATGGGGGGCGCTGTTTTTGGCCGACGCAATTGCTCCAAAACGGGTTTTTGGTAAATAATTCCATTATGCTTTTCCTTCACACCACTACCTTGTGACAGTACGTTGCTGTTGTAGACACTTTTTTTTCCAACTCATACTCGCTCATGTACAGCATAGCGCCACCTTCTGACATGGGAAAAACCAAAAAATTTATTCTTCAACAATCTATATCTCATCTTCTATTTACTCAATTGTCATCAAACTTCATACGCAAACTCTTCATAGCTCACCTGACGTCTACGCCAAATTTTGTGCACTTTTGCCCCTGGGGGTGCTGGTTGTGGCAGAAATGATATTGCAGCTTCTGATTTCTCAAACTTGCCAAGCAAACTCTTTACAAGACCCTTTTTGGGGCGCTTGCCATTGTCGACAACGCACGAAATTTGGCTCCTTTTTCTTAGAATGCCACCGCTACTGAGAACCAGAAGCCCAGATCCAGGCGGGCCTCAGGGCCTCTATAGCGCCCCCTAACTCGTTGTGAATTTGGCCTCCCGCATTAAGGTGCCTGGTTGCCATGTAGTTTGTAGTACTGGCATGCCATTTGGTACGCATATGTATCTCACTAAGCCGGACAAAATTGTAATGCCAATGCATTACACATGCCCAACAGGAAGTGAGGTAATTTCACTTTTGTGCGAAGTGCATGGCCACGAAGACGGCGCAACTCCTCCTAGACCGTTCATAGGAATGTCACCAAAATTGATACACATCATCTACAGACATGGCTGACAAAACTTACTAAATAGGTTTCACGTAGCATAAACCGTTCAGAAGTTATACGTCAATCAATTTTCGATGCAACATTTTACATGCTTTAAAATTCATAACAAATCTTCTACTTGCTCAAAACAGCTCATACTTCACACGCAGATCACTCATTGGGCTTCTGACATGTTACCCACTTTCTGTGCTATTTCGCCACTGGGGGCGCTATTTTTGGGCAAAAATTCCAATCTTTCCTCAAACTTGGTCAAACTACACGGCCACCCTCTTACTACCTCCCATGTCATGTATACCACCTTTTCGGAATTTTCGTCCATGGGGGGCGCTGTTTTTGGCCAACGCAATTGCTCCAAAACGGGCTTTTGGTTAATTATTCCATAACGCTTTTCCTTCACACCACTACCTTGTGCTAGTGCATTGCTGTTGTAGACACTTATTTCTCCAACTCATAATCGCTCATGTACAGCATAGCGCCACCTACTGACATGGGAAAAACCAAAAATTTTATTCTTCAAAAATCTATATCTCATCTTCTAATTACTCAATTGTCATCAAACTTGATACGCAAACTCTTCATAGCTCACCTGACATGTACGCAAAATTTTGTGCACTTTCGCCCCTGGGGGTGCTGGTTATGGCAGAAATGATATTGCAGCTTCTGATTTGTCAAACTTGGCAAGCAAACTCTTTACAAGACCCTTATTGGGGCGCTATTATTATTAGGGCCCGAGCACCATTCAGTGCGAGACCCTATCGTTGCCATGTGTCCAATTCTGTGCTTTGTCGCCATTGCGGGAGTAATGTCTCTTGCCGAAGAAGCTGTGGAAGGTATTTCGCGGGGACGGATGCCCCCGCCCCCCTTGGCCGCTGGCGCGAGGGCCCGTCGAGGCCGCTTGCGGCTTTAATTATTGTTGTTGTTGTTGCTGCTGCTTCTTCTTCCGTGTTGTTTTTGCTTTGATATTCGCACCAAGCTTTATGTAAACGTAGCGCCGTAACTGACGTATACAGTGACGTAAGTGACGTTTACAGCGACGTAATGACGTATTCAGCGACGTAATGACGTGGCTCCGCTTAGCACGGCGAGCTATGGAAAAGCAAACTGGTTCTCAGCTGGCTCGCAAGTTGAAATACACATTTTGCCCATCATGTACAAAAAACCGGGACATTCAGTGTCCCGGATTTTTATTATTTTTTTCCAGGACAGACCATGGAAATCCGGGACAATCAGGAAAAACCGGGACAGGTGGCAACACTAATGTCAAGTGGGAAAGGCAAAATATAAAAAGTCTTTTTACATTTTGCCAATGGACTTCAGAATCAGGAAGTTCATAAACCTTCTCAGTAAAAAAAAAAAATCTTCATGCCTTCATCTTCAGTCAGTAATGTTTACAGACCTTCATGTTCGCTTATTAAGGAAAACTGTCACTGCTGTGTGGAACTGAACAAACCTCCTGCCACACATCTTCCAGTTGAACAGATATTGTATTTCTATACCATTTACCTGCTAAAGCAACACTGAAGAGATTTCATCATGTGCAGGAGGCATTGGAATGTTGCTAAGCTAATGTAAAGCTATAGCAACATATACCATATTGCTATTACCACAATGTTAGCACTTAAGCTACAGTACATTATGCCAAAACTGCTAGCATGCTTAAATTTTCAGCAATGTACTATTGTCTGTCAAACATGACATGCTGACAGTGTCAGGAAACTAAATGTTATTGTGTAACATTAAGTTTAAAAGTTAGCCCCCCCCCCAAAAAAAATCTGGATGTTTTGCTAGCATGGTAAGTACTTTAGCACTGTAAGAGCTCACTTCTTGAAATGATGCTGTGTTAGCTGTGCTTCTGGTTAACCACAGAGACTTTCAGGATATACTGTACAAACTCAAAGCCATATCTAATCTTCATTGAGGCGTTTTATTATTTGAACATCAAATTCACATTTTGTTCTGTTTTCCCTGTTACAAAAACACACACAAAGCAGCTCACAAAGGGTTTAATAACTAGGCATTGAATCAGTTTACAAAGATATCCAAAGGGTTATCAGTTAGCAAGATACATTAACCTATTTCCATTGCTTGTGCCACAATTCAGTGAAACAAATGATGAATAATTCATTGAAAATTGGCACTGTAGACTCATTTCAAATACCTGAACCTATATGAGTGATGTGCTGGTATGAAAGTAAAGGTGGGAATGCAAAGGTAAAGTATTTCACTCCTTTATGTTTTAAGTTAATTTATTATAATCATGAATGGTGTCATTTATTTGCAAATGTCAGTATACAGTAAGTGTACTTATACTTTCTATTATTAATGTGGGTTTTACATTGTGACATTGAATATTGTATTAAGCTCAACCAGACAATATCTCTGGTCAGTGTTGACTCGTTTTTATCAATTCTGCAAACCTCCAAAGCTAAAACAGCTTATGTTGTCTCATTCTCAGTGTTGAGCTCAGTATTGTTATTTTTGTATTTATTGCATTTTATATTGTGTATCATTATCATTTGTCCCATTCAGAAATTAATCTCAGGTTAAGATGGTTCTTTTGAAGGCTCTTAAATTCTATAGATGTACAAATAATAGCAACAACAATAAATGATTTTAACTTCTCATACAGCTTACACATTTCACATGGATGAAATTGTGATATATATTATGTAAAATACAAATCACCCAAGAACAATATATCAGGTAAACATACTGTGGGGAAATCAAGAGAGATGGAGAAATATTGTTTAACATTTTCATGATTTCATATTTGATCCATCTGTGTCAAACTTTGAAATTAGACTGTATCCAGTTTTCTAGTTGCTTGTTATTATTTTGATACCAGTGTGTGTGTGTGTGTGTGTGAATTCCATAGACATTAATTTTCATTTTAAAACTAGCTTCTGAATTAAGTTAAGAGTTGAATTGTGCATTATTCCATCTCATTTTCTTGGTCTTAATTTATGTTGTAAGGTTTATATTTGTTAATTTTTTTTCTGAAAAGAGAGAGCATGTCTTAAAGCTGTGATTTTGTTGAATGAAGTTGATGTAAACTATGTACAGTATAGTTTAGATTACAGTTTGGAGCTAGAACATATTCAGAGAAATCTTTTTGTATATATGGCACAGTTGGAATTAATTTTAAATTCAAGACCATGGATCAGGCACTTTTAAAAGAATGAGCGAGATCATTATTTACAGTTTACAAGAATCTTAAATTAATTAAGCCTATAATAATATAACAGCAGGCAGCAGCTATGTATGATCCACTACATTCAATTAATGTATTGGTTTATAAATTACTAAATAAAAGAACACCGTATCATAACTTTGTATTTTTGATTTGATTTTATGAACAGTACCAGTCAAAAGTTTGGACACCCCTACTCATTCATAGGTTTTTCTGCATTTTGACTAATTTCTACATTGTCGAACAATACTGATGACATCAAAACTATGAAATAACATATATGGAATTATATCATAAAAATAGTCTCAAAAATATATATTTCATATTTTAGATTCTTCAAAGTAGCCACCATTTATCTTGATGACGCTTTGCACACTATTAGCATTATCTTAACCAACTTCATGAGGTCGTCACCTGGAATGCTTTTCAATTAACAGGTGCCTCGTCAAAAGTTAATTAGTGAAATTTCTTGCCTTCTTAATGTGTTTGCGATCAAACAGTAAATAGTAAATAATAAAAATACAGTAAATAGCCCTATTCAACAACTGGAGTAATCTATATTATGTCAAGAATCGCCCAACTAAGTAAAGAGAAACAACATCCATCATTAAGACATGAAGTGTTTTAATTAATGAAAATAAAGAAAAAACATTTAATTAGAATGTGTGTCCAAAATTTCGACTGGTATGTAGCACTTTTAACTTTGGACATTGTTACAAAGCAGCTTTACAGAAATCCATGTATAAATATTAAATCCATATTTTAGGTCAGTTCCTTCAAAGCCATGACTCAGTCAAGATTTTTAAAAAAAAGTACCAGGGGTAGTGCAGAAGTTAAGAGTTTAGACTACTGAAGGGCCAGAGTTAAAATCCCACCACTGCTGGGCCCTTGAGCAAGGACCTTAAACCTCTCCTGCTCAGTTATATAAATGAGATTTAAAAAAAAAAAAAGTTACCCTGGATAAGCACATCTATCAAATACCATGAATGTATGTACATATAAATACATATATAAAAGCCAGCATCAAAATGTATAGCAGCAAGAGGCAGATTAATTCATTAATATTTAGTGGTCAGGTCCCTGGACTATTCACAATATTCACTTATTCACAATTTTGCTATTTAGCATATTGAAGTTTCTGGAAGGTAGGAGGAAACTGGAAGCCCACACAGACCCAGGGACAATATGCACAGAATCTCTGCACAGACAGTAACCTGAGCTCTGGATTGAACAAGGATCCCTGGGGCTATGAAGCAAAAACCACTCTGCACTATTCACATTCAACTCCTAATTATCAGCAGTGAAATACTGTATTTGACCTGATGATCTGTGTAGACAGAGCTATGCAAATCAAACACCCAAAAACCAAACAGATGTGTTCTGTTCACCTACCTCCAAGAGAAACACTATTCACCAGGCAAGGAAAATAATATATCAGAAGATAGCACAAGACCAGTATTATTATATATTATTTAATAACCTACCTCCATATATCACAGTATCCCCTGCTTGTATTTTGGCATATCATTATCTTTGATAATTAGGACAAACCAGAGAGTGGACTCTCTACAAGATAACAAACATTTTCAAGTTGTGAAAGAGGGGAGTGCATGCTGGGATACATAAGGCAGCAAATGAGCAGTCAGTTCTTGAGGTTGATGTGTTGGAAGCAGGAAAAATGGGCAAGCATAAGGATCTGAGCGACTTTGACAAGGGCCAAATTGTGATTGCTAGACAACGTGGTCACAGTATCTCCAAAATGGCAGGTCTTTTGGGGTGTTCCTAGTACGCAGTACCTACTAAAAATGGTCCAAACGAGGACAACAGGGGAATTGGCAACATGGTCATAGTTGCCCAAGGCTCATTGATGCACGTGGGGATTGAAGGTTAGCACATCTGCACCAATCCCACAGAAGAGGTGCTGTACAAATTGCTGAAAAAGTTAATGCTGGCTATGGCAGAAAGGTATGAGGACACACATTGCATCATAGCTTGCAGAGTACCCACTACAGTGACTACAATAGGAAAGAGCAACAGACCATGGAGGAATGTGCCTTGGTCAGATGAATCATGTTTTCTTTTACATCATATGGACAGTCAGTGTGAAGAGGTAATGCACTATGGGAATAAGGCTAGGCAGTGGAGGAACTTGATTATATTACAGTACATTAATGGCATTTAGCAGATGCTCTTATCCAGAGTACAACATGCCCACTTACTCAAGGGCACTTCAGCCATTCATGCTGGTGCAGGGAATCGAACCAACAACTTTTTGGTCCTAAAACCACTTCTCTAACCATTAGGCCATGACTTCCCACCATGTCTTGTGGAGTGATGCTCTGGACAATGTTCTGCTGGAAAACCTTGGGGCCTGGTATTCATGTACATGCTACTTTGACACATACCACATATGTATCACATATCTAAACACTGTTGCCAATCAAGTACACCCCTTCATGGTAATGGCCTTGGGCTGAAGTCCCCTTGAGCAAAGTACCTAACCCCCAACTGCTCCCCGAGCGCTGTAGTATGGCTGCCCACTGCTCTGGGTGTGTGCGCGCGTGTGTGTTCACTGCTTCAGATGGGTTAAATGCAGAGGATGAATTTCACTGTGTGCTTGAGTGTGCATGTGACAAATAAAGGCTTTTTCTTCTAATGGCAGTGGCCTCTTTCAGCAGGATAATGCACCATGTAATTACTCAGGAATGGTTTCAGGAACAGAACAAAGAGTTCAAGGTGTTGACTTGGCCTCAAATCCCTCAGATCTCAATCTGACTGAGTATGAATGGGATGTGCTGGACAAATAAATCTGATCCTCATCACTTACAGGATTTAAAGGACCTGCTGCTAACTTCTTGGTGCCAGATATCACAACCCACCTTCAGAGGTCTTGTGGAGTCCATGCCTCGATAGGTCAGAGCTCTTTTGGTGGCACAAGAGGGATGTACACAATGAGTTAGCGATAATCATCAGACATGGCAAATGATACATTTTTCATGAAAAATTTTCTGACTTCAAATATGAAAGCTCATCAGATGAAGACCAAAAGAAAGAAGGGAAGCCAATTTCATCGGCTGTGCCTTTAACAGGAATGCACAGATCACTGCGAGGTAACTAGTCAGCTAGCTGACTGACTATAAAGTTAATGTGGCTTCTTTGAGATATATTTCCACTAGTAGAACAAAAATTAACAAATTATTTGGCCATATTGTGTCCAAAATGTCAGTTATGGGACATGAATTTCTTATTTGTAAAATGTTTAAATAAAAGAAATAATCACACTCGCAATCATGTTATTATACTGAATACCTGCACATCTGTGATTCGGCTACCGACACAAGGCCACAGGCAGTATATATTCAGTATAACCATACTCTTGCTTGTGCAATATTGTTTAATTATGCAAATATTTTGTAAATAATCATGTTCTATGATACTTCCATAAATACAGCATCTCAAAAGAACTGAATGAAGAAAACAGTAATGAGTCATGATATAATTTAATTATGCAAAATCTTGTCATGTTACATTCATTTAATGCATCCATATATAAACATTTATATTAACACACACACACACACACACACACACACACACACACACACACACATTTCATTTCTCTTTTTTGTTTCCTTTTAATATGATAATGCCATTTTAAAGGCTATGAAGAAAGGACTACGTAAGAGAAAGTTGAGCTTTGATATTCAGGAATGACTGAATGTAAACAATGATAAGACATGTACAAACTGTTACTGCAGCCTTAGAATTTAGCATCAGTTATGGGATATAAAGTGCTGCAAGAAGTCAATGGGCAGGGGGAAGATAATGGTGGAGTTCCTCTCAGCTGAAATGGTGTTGAGTGTTTGGAGGTAGCGGAGCTGTAGAGCTGAAGGTGACTCAGCAATCACCAGAGAAGCCTCCTTTAAGGCCCGGGATGCATTCATCTCTCCTTCTGCTGCAATCACCTTCAGAAACAACACAAAACAAAAGGCAGACTGAAATATCAGGATAATTTCATTATGCATTCAGAACACACCCTGCTCGGATTAGAATTGTGCATCCATTTAATTAGAAGTGAACATACGGTTTGCTTAAGGACAAATACAAAGATTGCACACTAATATTGTGTAGCAGGAGCTTCAACACTATTGTTTTACTGCCAAGACCAAAACCTTTTACTTATTCATGTATAACTGTCAAGGGAGAAGGGATAGAAACTTTAGCAGTACTGATCTTCTCGCGAGACATTTCCATAAAAACAAAACAAAACAAAAAACCAAAAAACTTACCATTATCTCTACCATTAGCATACTGTCAAATTGTACATCATAGATGGATAGATGGATGGATGGAGAACCAGAACTATGAATAACTGAACCTTACACAAGTATTGCAAAACAAGTCTGGGAACTTCTTATAACAATAAGCTTCTCTTAGTTTTAAGAGAGTCACCCTGCCTTTCTCAAGCTTTGTGCACTTGGGACTGACGATAAAACTCACCTTGGCGCGAGCCTCTCTGGAGGCTTCAGCCTCAGCTGCCATGGCTCTCTGGAGCTGAAGAGGGAGTTTAACGTCTTTAACCCCCACTCGCTCCACCCTGATACCCCATGGATGTGTGGCCTCATCTAGGGCAATCTGCCAGTAAGATAGATCGCATACAGACAGGAAGAGTGTATTAGTAGAGTAGTAGTTTTTAATTATATTTGTACATGCAACCAAGGCACTTGTTTGCCATACTCACATATCTGCTTGGAGATCCATTTTAACTGTTTTTAACATGTCTCATTTATTTTAATTGTTTTTTTTATACTATTAAACTTCATAGTAATGAGTAAGTATGTCCAAACTTTTGATTGGTACTGTATATCTCATCTCAGAACGCACAGGTGAAACCTTGTGACGGATGAGCTACAGCAGCAGAAGACCACACTGCGTTCCACTGCTATCAACTTTGTACAGGAATCTGAGACTAAAGTGAGGCACAGGCTCACTGAAACCAGACAGCTGAAGGTTGGAAAAATACTCCTGGGCCAACAGTAGTCTCAGCTTCCATTTCTGCCCACAGAACTGCCACTCGCTGGATGCTTTTTGTTTTTTGCACCATTCTGTGTGAACTCTACAGACCACTGTGCATGAAAAACCAAGTAGTTACTGAAATACTCAAACCAGCCCATCTGGCACCAACAAGGTCACTATTGGCCCTGTCACACTATAGTGTTTTGTTCGACGTTTGGTTGCGTTTTTAAAAATTTGAGAAACGTCGATGTTCTTCAAATTAAGTTTCTAGGTCAACGATGTTGTAACGTTCTTGTAACGCTTGGGTAACGCTCAGCCAACGTTCCCTCAGCGTCAGGCGACGTTTGTGGTCGAAAATAGCAGCAAAACCTAGCGTTCTCATAGCGTCCACAGCGCTTTGATAGCGTTCTCATAGCGTTTGGGTAGTGTCTGCCTTGCGTCCAGGTAACGTTCTCGACGTTTGTCCAGCGTCTAGCTGACGTTCTCGACGTTTCCACAGCGTCTGCCTAGCGTTCCTGTAGCGTTCGAGTAACGCGTGGAGCGTTTGTGTGACGTTCCTGTTACGTTTCGCCAACCTGCGGCTGGACGCGCAGTATAAAAGGGGGGCTTTTGGCCAGAGTGCATCACTCCCATTTCAACCACCGCGCAGTCAACATCGAAGAAGTATGCCTCCCAAGAGCAAGAGGGCCAGCAGCAGAGGTCAGGGCAGCAGCAGGGGCCAATGAGCAGCATCCTCTCCCAGCCAGGAGGTTGTTTCCATCACTGCAGAGGTCCATCCCCCTCCTGTTGAAAGCGAGGCTGACAGCCAGCCAGCAGGCAGCCAGCAGCAGAAGCAGCCGAAGAACAAGAGGGCAACAATCACCCCCTCCAGGTCCCAGTCGCCATCTCCAGCCTCTCCAGGGTCTCCAGGGTCTAGCTGCTCCTCCTCCTCCTCCTCCTCCTCCTCCAGAAGCTTGTCAGCAGCCTCCTCACAGGACAGAGGCAAGAGGAAGAAGAGCGACAGGATAAACTACAGCCTCTCTGAATCTGATGAGGCCATCATGGTCGAGTGGTTACAAGAGAACCGGACATTGTGGGACTCTAAGCTCCAGGCTTACCACAAGATTACGAACAAGGAGAAGTTGTGGGAGGCCCAGGCAGAGAAGATGCATAAGACAGTGAAGCACTTGAAGGGCTGGTTCCGGTCACTGCGGGATAAGAACACCAGACTCATGAAGCACAAGAGCGGTGACGGTGCCCCAAGAAGAACAGAGAGGGACGAGTGGGTGCTCAGCAACTTCAGATTCCTGCAGGAGGTAGTGTGACACAGACCGGAGCCAGCCAAGCCCATCCTACCCAGCAGAGCCTCAGCTGCAGCAACTGTCCAGGAGGAGGATTTACCGGTATCTGGACCTTCTATCACGGAGTCTACTGCCATACCTTCCAGACCTTCCACACCTGCCACAGCAGCCTCCAGCAGCAGCAGTTCCAAGAGGCCCAGAAGATCTGGACAGGATGAGGATACCACCACCGAGGATGACGTGTTGGCTACCCTGCAGGAGAAAGTCAAGGAGTCAGAGGCTATACTTAAGGGTTTGTTCCAGCCTCCAGCAGTGACCCCTGAGTCGACCTTTGCCAACTACGTGAGGGACAGCCTTCTCACAATGTCGAGCCAGAAGTTCAAGAAGGCCAGGGCCAGCATCAACATGATCCTCACGCGGCTGATAGATGAAGACACTGAAGAGGAAGAGGAGGACCTGCCTACCTTCTCAGCTAGATGTCGGTCCGCCCCCCCTCCTGGCATCACAACCACCAGGCAAGCCCAGAGCGACATGTTTCAGCCGGACCCTAGCCAGTGGCATGACAACCCGCCCACTGGCACTCCTTGGCAGTCACAGAACAGGGAGTGGATGGCCAGATACCACCAGCAGCAGCCTCACTCGTCCTTCCAGCAGCCTCACTCGTCCTTCCAGCAGCCTCACTCGTCCTTCCAGCCGCAAAGGTTCTTCCAGCAACAGAGTAGGAACTCTCCCGTCTTCCATACGCTGACAGCACCAGCCACCACCCATGCCTCCGTCTCTATGGCCATCAGCTCTGCAAGACACACCATGGACCAGAGCAACCAAGGCAGCAGCTCTCCAGCCCAGGTTGTCACTTGTGCCGCCACGGACGTTACCGTGTTCCCCACCGGAGTGTCTACAGCAGCCAGTGTCAGCGACTTGTTCAGCACCCTGGACAGTCCAGTTTCAGTTGCCACCCCGTCCATGGCTACCTCTCTGAATGACACGCTGAACACTCCACAGCCACCAGTGGACCCAGAGACTGACTCTTAGAACTTTTTGTTAGCAATCTGTAAATAAATGTTGTACATAGTTTGAACTTTGCCTGCTTCTTGCATGATACTTTCAATTTCTTGTTTTTAATATTGTACCGGGCGGCACGGTGGTGTAGTGGTTAGCGCTGTCGCCTCACAGCAAGAAGGTCCTGGGTTCGAGCCCCGGGGCCGGCGAGGGCCTTTCTGTGTGGAGTTTGCATGTTCTCCCCGTGTCCGCGTGGGTTTCCTCCGGGTGCTCCGGTTTCCCCCACAGTCCAAAGACATGCAGGTTAGGTTAACTGGTGACTCTAAATTGACCGTAGGTGTGAATGTGAGCGTGAATGGTTGTCTGTGTCTATGTGTCAGCCCTGTGATGACCTGGCGACTTGTCCAGGGTGTACCCCGCCTTTCGCCCGTAGTCAGCTGGGATAGGCTCCAGCTTGCCTGCGACCCTGTAGAAGGATAAAGCGGCTAGAGATAATGAGATGAGATGAGATAATATTGTACCCCCCCAAAAAATAATGAAAAAAAAAGTAAAATAAAAGATAAAATAAAAAATATAAAATAAAATATATATTTTACTTTTTATTTTTTTTTATTTTATATTTTACTTTGTATTTTATTTTATATTTATTTTATTTTATATTTTTTATTTTATTTTATATTTTTTATTTTATTTTTTATTTTACTTTTTATTTTACAATAAAATAAATAAAAACAAAATAAAATAAAAAGTAAAATATAAAATAAAATAAAAAATAAAATAAAAAAAAACAAAATAAAAAATAAAAAAAAGTTAAAAAAATGAAAAAGAATAAAACAATACAAAATACAACTATGACATTTATTAATACTGTTTTATACGTTTGGTTACGTGAAAAGGGGTCGACCGGGAACTCAGTAAAATAAATAATTGAAAAAGAGATCGTGCCTAGAACAGATTGGCTAAAAAAATAGGGCGATCAGTAAAAATAATTACTTCGAAATGACACACACAATTACTTTTATTATTACTGTTATCTACAAATAAGTCATTGTAAGTACGTTACACATACAATATTTCAGTTTCTAAAAGCTGTGTCTACCAAAAAATATAGTCTATATTAAGTCCATTCTGCATTGCAACACTAGGGTCCAGGTCTACACCATCCTGTCCTGCCAGTCCAGTGCCCCAGCTGAGGAGTTGACCCAGTGCTTGATGAGGTTCCTCTGCTTCTTGGCTTCCTTGGTCGCAGTGTTGGGGCCTGCAACAACCTGTGTGTCTTCCATATTGAAGCCATCTCTCCAGGCACCAGGCAGAAAGTCTTCTTCTGGACCTTCTGGCTGGTCCAGCTGTTGGTTCTGCAGCGTTGGATATCTGACCCTCATCAAGTTGTGAAGGACCAAGCAGGTCTTCACTATCAGCTTCACAGTCTCTGGCTTGTGCTGCATAGTGCCAAGAATCACCTGGAACCTGTTGGCAAGGATCCCAAAGGCGTTCTCCACGACCCTCCTGGCTCTCGACAGTCTGTAGTTGAAAATGCGCTCCTCCTGTGATAGACCATGGAGACTGTAGGGCTTCCTCATGTAGGCTCTCAGGGCAAAGGCGTCATCTCCAATGAAGAAGTATGGAACATCTGTAGTGTCTTGTGGGAGAGGTATAGGCTGTGGAAACCCAAGCAGGTCTTCTTCAGCTCCATGTTTCAGCTCACTGGAGTTGTAGATCTGGGCATCGGATGCTGATCCCAGGCCTCCAAGATCTGCCCACAGGAACTTGTAGTCAGAATCCACAAGGGCCAGCAACACGATGGAATAGAACCCCTTGTAGTTTTAATACAAGGAGCCACTCTCTTCAGGACACCTAATGGCCACATGCTTGCCATCTAGTGCTTCCTTCCACTCTTCTGGCGTACTGGGGCAGGTCAGCATCTCATCCAGGTACTCATCCAGTATGGCATGGCAAACCTCTCTGACCACCAGTGACTGTGTGTTGTGAGGTACTCTCCAGGCAAACTTCTGCGAAGCATAGCTGTCACCAGAGGCAAGGTGTCGCAAAGTCAGGGCCAGCTTCATACCAGGGTCGAGGCCTGGTCTAAAGCAAGTGTCCTTCTTGGTGATCCTGGGACCAACTCTCTGTCTCAGCTCATCAAACATCACTGCTGGCATGCGCAGGAAGTTGTGGAAGGAGGCTTGGTCTTCAGCTCTGAGTTCAGCCATCAGCTTGTCATAAACACCAAACTGTGGTCGCCTTCCTATCCAGGGTCTCACCCAGCTCTTTCTCCCTCTCCTCTTCCTTTTCTTCTTTGACTCTGCCTTGGACATCTTAACCTGGTGCAATGCCAACTGCAGGAGGTTGTTGTGATGCATGAGAGCAGCAACAGCATACTGGTGTTTCTCTTGGTCTGTCATTATTCTGAAGTCTTCACTCTGTGAAAGTTCCAACAGGACTGTCGGTGGCCTCTGCAAGCCCCTTTAATAAATATATGGCAAGTGCCTGCCAAATGCTCCTGAACGCTACCAGTAGGTTACAGGCGCGTTACAAGGACGCTACATGGACGTTACACAGACGCTGGAAAAATTCAGGACGCTGACAGACGTTAGAAAGATGTTGAAAGAGCGTTACATGAGCGTTAAGAACGCTCGGCGGACGCTGAAAAACGTTGGCGACACGCTGGACAGACGTTCGATGGACGTTACACAGGCGTTAGGCAAGCGTTACCCAAGCGCTAGGCACACGCTGGACACTCGACCCTAATGGGCCGGCGTCTGCCTAGCGTCCAGGGAACGTCCTGACTTTCGAGTAACGTTCGAGTAACGCCCGCAAACTTTCGTGTAACGTTCCTCTAACGTGTAAGTAGCATTTTGATAGAACGTCCTGAATTTTTGTGCACACCCAAAACTATTTTTCACCCTCAGCGTTCGCCGACGTCCCTCGACGTTCCCCAACATTTGCCGACGCTCGTCTAACTTTCTTGTAACTTTTTTCTAACGTTCTCGACGTTCCTCTGCGTTTCGCAACACGTTACTCGAACGCTGGTGAGAACGTCGTAGTGTGACAGGGCAGTAAGATAACATATTTTCCTCATTCTGAACTTTGAAGTAAACATTAACTGACGCTCTTCACCTGTATCTGCATGATCTTATACTTCTACTTGGAGGATTTCTTGGATAATTTCAGGAAAGTACAGGCAGTTCCTATTAAAAGTGGCCAGTGAATGTGGTTATACTGCTATAAAATCATAAGACGTTCATCAGTGAGACATCATGTTCTCCAAACCTGCATGCTTTGGGAGATGCCCTCTCTATCTGATAGCACTTCTGACAGGTTTCTCGTGCCCAGGACGTTCCTCAGTGTGGTCTGGGCCAGCAGGAAAGTTGCCTCATCAGGATTTTTCACATTAGCTACAGACAAGATGGGGTCATTGACCCGGAAGTAAACCACACCGTCTACAGACACCGTCACTGAATCCTTTGTCAGAATCTGTGCTCAGAGAAAAGATGCACACTGTTTAGAGAGACAGATGCTGAGCTCGGCTTCAAATCCGAGACTTGAATTCTAGTCCAAAAATCATTGTACCGTACCTCTTGAGGTGGAATTGCAAATGTCTTAGATCTCAAGTCCACCTTCGTAAAAGTATCAATACATGGCAGGATAAAAAACATTCCTGCAGAACAGTGGAAACAAAATAAACAAACAACAAACAAAAAAGGTTAAAAACTTGTCCATTTTATTTGCTATGCCACATACTCTGCCTTTATATACGGTAGTAATAGATTACTTAGGAATTAATTAATTTCTAAAAGATTCATTAAACAATGAGAACCGTTTCATAAACGGAAGGTGCTGTTATACCTGGCCCTTTTGGTTTCTTGTCACTGATGCGACCCAAACGAAAGATCACAGCTCTCTCATACTCCTGGACGAGCTGAATTAGGAGACCGGAAATAACATTTAGAAAGTTATATTACTTTTACACAATTTTCTCTCAATTTCATAATTACCTCCACCAACTTTGTTGGAGGAGGTTATGTTTTCACTTCCATTTGTTTGTTTGTTTGTTCCCAATGTAACTCAAAAAGTAGTGAACAGATTTTCATGAAATTTTGAGGAAAAGCGGGCCATGGGCCGAAGAACAATCGATTAGATTTTGATGCAAATCTGAATATGTGGCTTGACAGAGATATGCACTCTACCAAGTACCCTTCTAGTTGCCAATATTTTCACCCCCCATGCCATCTGTCTATCAGTATGATGGTGTATCTAAAAATGCATAAAACCACCTCAAACTCTGAAAGGTAATCCAAAGGCTATCTTTCCACACAGAGAGCAGAACAGAGTCAGTTATGCTTTCTTAAACTCCAGACTACAGATAGTGGTACAGTATAATCACTGAGAGTCCGACATTTAGAAGATTACGGTTATCAGGAATCACAATCCTACTATAGCCTTTAACTTTAGATCTTAAACATACCTTGATGCACATGAATATGGAGACAGGAAACAATATTATGATGAAAATGATAGAGATGATGATTAAAATCCAGCCACAGAAACCCAAAGAATGTGGGTTGTCATCTGATGAGGAGAGAAAGTGACTTTAAAATTCGGTGATGACAGGTTGTTGTTTTTTTTCTCTTCAGACTGCCAGGAACCACAACTAACAATTAAGGACACACTCCTAAAGTCATTGTTATATTGTTGCTATGGATAAGTAAACACACTGCACAAGACTGAGGGGTCAAATCCTGAGCTTGTGCAATTGAAAATGCTCGTAGTATTATTATTATTATTATTATGTCTAACTGAGGTGTGGGAATTAATACTTAAAATAAGAAAAAGTTTGAATGTTCTTGGATGTTGCAGTATTGATTTTTCTGCTTCGTTGTGTCACATGCAGCCATGGTTATCATGTTAAGCCGAGTATCACAGTCTGTATCCGCTGCTTCACTGACACGTCTGAAAATGATCTTCCTTCCAGTGACCACTGTGTAACTTGGTGACTATTATAAATTGTGCAGCCAGTTTTTATATAAATTTCACAGTGTATAGTATTCATTTGTAAACCAGTACATCATGCACACAGTCGAGGTAATTCCACTCTCTAAAGAATGCTAACCAACCCCATGGCATACATGACTTCTAACCTGCCGTCATCTCAATAATTACTACAGTACACGCTGCAATCAGTAAAATCTTACTAATCCCCAATTAACCAGACAGTAACTAATGCCTAGTGCAGTATTAATTATATTTGCTGAGCATGACTATGCAAGTTTCACAGACCAAAAGGTTACTCCTCTTTCTGTTTAGGATTCATTTCTATTATAAAATTAGACTAAAGTTCTCCTTCTCTATTTTAAAAATGAGCTACTGGGGAAAAAACACTGACACCACGAGTGATTTACTGTAGCTTATCTGCTATCACAGAAGTATCCTCAGATGAATCACTTTTATATAGATAATTTTTTGTATACATACCTTCTAGAATAGGTATTACGCTGTCAGATTTTCTCTCCATTGTTTCTCTGTCGATCTTGTTTTTGTTCATCATATCCAGAGAAGCCATTCTATTTCCTTTGTAGCCTGTGGCATGGTGCATAAGAAGGTACGTCACTCCAGGGCTTTTAATGCTGTCAGAGAAAGGGTGGGGCTTATATCTTAGCTCGAATTGTGTCATGTGAGACACACAGACACAGTCTCTCTCTCTCAAGCAAGCTGTGATAGTGGGTGGAACTGAAAGATTTTTGGCCATTATATAACCAACATAAAGGCTACTTATTGTATACTGCTCTCAACAAAACTTTCAAGATAAACAATGGATGATTTCATGTATAATTACAGTGATTACCACAGTGCACTGAATGTGTCTTTGTGAGCCAGTGTTACATGAAATCATATACACTGCTTTGTCAGATTTACGGAGCTATGCAATCCGCAGAATAATATACAAATTGTTTCATAACCACTGAAAAAAAAAAAAAGCAACGTAATGAATAAAATCAAGTTATGTGCCTTCTGTGATCATACGTGGCAGACTGACAGAGCTGTGGTCAAGGTCTCAGTTGGACTGTAGATGTATTTCTGTGATCACCTTGTTTACAGAAGGTCAATGAACAAAGAGAAGAGAAGCACAGCTAGCCCTACATATGGACCCTTTTCACGTGACGTCACGACAAACGCGGCCGCCATTTTGGACGTGTACTACCAGTAGTTTACCACAGCCAACATTGAGGAACGGCAGCAAAGAAAGTTTTTACTTTCAGCAAGACTTCCATCATGCCACTATATTGTTGTGCACCTGGATGTAGTAACCATCAACAAACAAGGCAAGGTTTATCATTTTATCGGATCCCGACGGAGAAGATGGATAGCGGCCATTAACAGGAAAGATTGGCAGCCCTCGGCATACCAGCGCTTGTGTAGTGACCACTTTGTTGGAGGTAAGACGAATAAAATTAGCCAGAAAAGGCATTACATTGCTGTTAACATTCTGTGGCGGCGAGTGTGTAACCAAATAGGTTAAAATAACCCATTGTAACCTCTTTGTTCTTCTGTAGTAGCTATTGTTGACTAGCTAATGTCAACAACATAGTAGCTGGTATGTTACTGTAGCAATGTTTACGTTCAGTCATTTGGATGACTGTTAAAACCTTTCAGTCTCAAGTTTTTCCTTTACTGTATTTACTAGTTTACTGTAATTATGATCCGGCAGCTATTTACACCGGATCCAGTGTAAATAGCTGCCGGAGCCAACGTCCGAGGTTCCGGAGCGCGCTCCGGCTTGCTCCCGGAGTGCTCCGGCTGAGGTTCCGGAGCGCGCTGCTTAATTTGAGGGGGAGCAAGCCGGAGCGTACGTCAGTGAACAATCCTGGTGGAAGCAGGTAAACGTCGTTCTCTAAGCCTGCTAACCTCAATTTTTGCAAATACCTCTCCCTCTGCTCGCCCTGTAAATGCCCTACGTCGCTGGATAGTGAAGGTGTTTTCTGCATCTCGCTCCTTTTTCTTTTATGTTTTTCGTTTGTCGCCTTCCTCGCATTCAAATTGATTCGAGCCGAAGTCCACTACATGTCCAAAATGGTGGTCGCGTTTACGAAGGTCACGTGACTGAAAAGGGTCTATAAGCAACACAAGTGTCCGTTTAGGGCCCCCGTGGCCACCAGAGGGCCCCCAAGAGAGCTTGATTTTTTTGTTTGTTTGTTTTAGTTATATTGTTTTATAGTAATCATACAAAAACACAGTATTGTATTAAACTGGCTAGCTAATACTGTTGAGGTGGTGTGTAAGGAAGTGAGGATGAAATAAGAAGAGTAAATATCTGAATTAATCTGACATGTCCGAAGTAGTTTATGTTGGGATTTGTCTCTTTTTTTCTGAATCTTGTGCACATCTGTACATAGTTTCCAAAAATAATTATTCAGCTTTATATTTTATTCCTGAACCATTACTGTTATCTTGTTACAGGTTCCTCTGTTCACTTTATGGCATTATTATATAAGTATTTATTTAATGTATCTAATACTGTCAATATTGTTATTGAGGTTATTTAATATTAAATTTTGTTGCATTTATTTTTTCCTTTAAGAAGGAAACTTTGCTGATGGAGATACAGTTTATCCAAGTTATTTGATTTGAATTGGAGTTGACTGGTGTTCTGTACTTTTGCACATTGCAATTTTATTGAAACCAAAAGCAATTAAAATGGTTCATATATTTACAGGAGATGCATTTTCTGATTATGCTGTTACTTTTCAGTACACCACATTCAGTGCCACTTAGTACTCAATCACTTTGAATATTAAAATGCAAATTAATATCAGACCACTTGTGAGTTTACAACCTTTTAGAATTAAAAAGTCCTTCCCACGCCATGTGGCGCATAGGGTGGCACCGATCTCCATTTCCGTAGCCCTCGGCCTCTCACCTGTTACATAGCTAGGGTTACAGTGGGGGGCTAGTCCTCTGGTAACCGTGAGAGTTTAACTCCCCACTCGCATCTGTTTTGCAGCGTGCCTTGCCAGATGGCAGTAGGTATCATTTTTATGATGGTCTTTGGTATGACCCGACCATGAGTAGAACTCACGATCTCCCAATCAAGAGGCGGACACGCAAACCACTAGGCCAACTTGTGGTTTTTTTAGAATTAAAAACCATAGAAATATGCCAGGTGGACACTGGAATGATGTAAACAACACAAGTACAACTAAGAGAATTGACAGTGGGTGTGTTAGATTTACAAATCAACCCCAAGTTAACTTTAACTTAACGAAATAAGTGCCTTACCTTGTTTAGATAAGAAATAAAAGGTGTCAAAGCAAAGATACTCTGTTTTTCTTCCTGCTTCTTCATGTTTTCTGGCACTTAGTTGCATGCGTAACAGATTTGATAAAGAGTCTAAAGATTGATTGACAATTTGATTGACTGATTTTTAGTGTTGTGCATGAACGCGTTCAAAAGAACGCGTTCATTGAACATGCTCGTTTTTCCATGAACTTTGAACTGAACGCAGCAACTTTGTAATGAAAGAACTTGAACGTGAATTCGTTCAAATTATGCGACATGAACGACAAACATGAAGATGAATGAAACATGAAACCTGATGAATCGAGTGGCACGTCTACTTGCAAGATATTTTACGTTCTACTACTTCACTGTCAGTCTGATGTTGTTGTCACTCACTGCCCTGAGGTGCCGCATGTGTGCAATGCATCATGGATAACGTAGTGTGAAGCCGGAGATAGTGGATGGCTCTATGATTTGGCTCCATACTACGTTACCCATGATGCAGCAGAGCAGAGTAGGCGTAACCCAGCGTTCCCTAGCTACAGGCAGCAGACAGCGCGCACACCACAGCCGGCGCACACTCACAGCAACATGGCCAGTGAAAGTTCAAGTAGCGGCACGGAGAACACAGATGAGACGGATTCTCCTCATGGTTATTTACAGCAATTTTACACAATTTCACACAAAGACTCAGACGGTAAAAACCTTACCTTTCTGTGTAAGCTCTGTCCACCTTTCCTGAAAAAAACAAGTAAGAACATCGACAACGTCGTTCTCAAATTTGAAATGACACATTGAGTTGAAGCATCTGTCCAGTTTCAAAGCATATATGCAAGTCCTCGAGGATCAGAAGGGAAAGGGCAAGAAGATCCCCTGCCAAAATCCCAAAATCCAAGTCACACTGCCTGCAGCCTTCAAGAGTACCACTGTCTCCCAGCAGCAGGTAGATAAACTGATTATTGACTACATTGTGGAAGATTTACAACCACTAAGCAAAGTTGAGAAATCCTCGTTCATCAGACTAGTTTATTAGAAGTTACTGTTAGTTGAAACTGAAAGCATTTGTTTGAAGTCACGTGTAACGTTTTGGTGCAGTGGTTGAGTCAGTGAAGAAATAAAAATATTTTGTCCTTTTTCCATATATAGTATGTACAATAACTTCCATTTTGTGTGATAGAATATAATATCTATAATATGTGAGTAGTTTCGAGCTAGAATGTAGCATATGATTTTAGTCTTTATTTTCATATCCCGCCTAAAAGTAAAATGAACTGAACTTTGAACTAGTTCAGAATTAAAACTGTGAACTATGAACGTGAACAGTTCACTTTTAACATGTTTGAACTGAACTTGAACTAGTTCAAAAAAAGTGTGAACTTGCACAACACTGCTGATTTTTGCATTAATGACTATTACTTTGACCCTGAATCTGACTGGCTAATTGTATCTTATTTTAGCATAATGTCAATAATAATAATAATAATAATAATAATAATAATAATAATAATAATAGTTATTGCCAGAACAGATAAGACCCATCAGTTTTGAACTTGAAGTAGGGAGTATAAATGGCCATCCATCCATCCATCCATCCATTATTTGTAGTGACTTATCCTGTCCTACAGGGCCGCAGGCAAGCTGGAGCCTATCCCAGCTGACTACGGGTGAAAGGCGGGGTACACCCTGGACAAGTCGCCAGGTCATCACAGGGCCGACACATAGACACAGACAACCATTCACACTCACATTCACACCTACGGTCAATTTAGAGTCACCGGTTAACCTAACCTGCATGTCTTTGGACTGTGGGGGAAACCGGAGCACCCGGAGGAAACACACAAAAACACAGGGACAACATGCAAACTCCACACAGAAAGGCCCTCGCCAGCCACTGGACTGAAACCCAGGACCTTCTTGCTGTGAGGCGACAGTGCTAACCACTACACCACCGTGCCACCCCACTCCAATCATCTTTAAATGTTTTAAAATTTTATCAACTTTTTTGAAGAAGAAGAAGAAGAAAAAGAAGCCACATCATTATTGCACTATTCAGACCAGACAGGGTTAGTAAAATAAACCAGAGATGCATTTCCACAAGAAAATGCAAATATGATTGCATGGTAGCAGCAGTCAGCCATTGCATACCATAACCTATGCAATAATGTGGATGATAACATGTCACCCTATGAAAGAAAGGCTTGACTTTCCTATCACCTGCTGGACGAGCAATAAATATCTTCTAACAAGGCACAGGGCATCAATTCTCAAATACCAATGACCCACTGACACACAGGCACACACAGACAGACAACAGACACTTCTATTAAAATATTACTCACTCAATGTTAAAAATGATAAATATAATGCACAAAAATATTGTATTATACACGTCAGTGTCAAAAATGGACTAGATAGTGCAGTGTCTGCAGAAACTGTGTGTTGCAATGGCAAATCTTCATTATCATAAACACAGACAAACATGTCAGTTCTACACTTATAATCTATTACATGCCTAATATGACATTTAACTCTATGCTAGTTTGTCCCTTTTCCCTTTCCATATTTCAGGTACAAGACAAAATAATTAATTTGTCCCTTTTCTCCATCCATCCATCCATATTGTGAGTATAATGAGGAAAAAGAATGAATGTGTCCCTTTTCTCTGTCCATATTCTAGGCATGAGGAAAAATAATTAATTTGTCCCTTTTCTCCATCCATATTGTAAGTATACTGAGGAAAAAGGACTAGTTTGTCCCTTTTCCCTCTCCATATTTCAGGTACGAGACAAAATAAATTAAATTTGTCCCTTTTCTCCATCCATATTGTGAGTATAATGAGGAAAAAGAATGAATGTGTCCCTTTTCTCCATCCATATTCTAGGCGTGAGGAAAAAAATAATTAGTTTGGCCCTTTTCTCCATCCATATTGTAAGTATTAAAAAGGAAAAAAGAACTAATTTGTCCCTTTCCATATTTGTGGTGAGACAATAATTAATTTGTCCCTTTTCTCCATCCATTTTGTGAATATAATAAGGAAAAAGAATGAATGTGTCCCTTTACTCCATATTCTAAGCGTGAGGAAAAAATAATTAATTGGTCCCTTTTCACCATCCATATTGTAAGTATACCGTCGAAAAAAAATCAGTTTGTCCCTTTCCCCTTTCCATATTTCAGGTACAAGGCAAAATAATTCATTTGTCCCTTTTCTCCATCCATATTGTGAATACAAGGAGGAAAAAGGATGAATGTGTCCCTTTTCTCCGTCCATATTCTAGGCGCGAGAAAAAATAATTAATTTGTCCCTTTTTCACATCCATATTGTAAGTATAACGTGGAAAAAAGAACCAGTTTGTCCCTTTTCCCTTTCCATATTTCGGGTACAAGACAAAATAATTTGTCCCTTTTTTCCATCCATCCATATTGTGAGTATAATGAGGAAAAAGAATGAATGTGTCCCTTTTCTCCATCCATATTCTAGGCGTGAGGAAAAATAATTAGTTTGGCCCTTTTCTCCATCCATATTGTAAGTATTAAAAAGGAAAAAAATAACTAATTTGTCCCTTTCCATATTTGGGGGAGGGGTCTCTGCGGGACAGAATTTTCAGTCCCGCTCCCGCAAACAATTATGATTTTCAGTCCCGCTCCCGCCCGCCATATTTTGTCCCGCTCCCACCCGCAAATCCTGCATGATGCAGACGTTCGAGTTATTTCTCACGAAAGTTCTTGTTATTAGCTTGGGGAATTAAACATGCTGAGCTTAGCTAAGCTCTCCACTGACCGATCCTTCATTTATTGTAAGTTTATTGTTTAGACTCTGACATTCTGCTGACACATTCCAAGTTGAGCGCTGCATGCGCTCATGATTGACAGCTCTCGCTTTGATTGACAGCTCTCGCTTTGATTGACAGCTCTCGCTTTGATTGACAGCTCTCGCTTTGATTGACAGCTCTCGCACTCCCACTTCCGAGTCTGTGGTGTTATGATTCCAACCGCGATTTCATTCTCCTCTCATATGAAGTGCTGCGCAACCACAGCCAGCTCCTCAGATTATACACTGTCTATTTCTAGCTTTAAACTGAACAATCTGTGCGATACACCGTCCTTTTTAATACTAGTTAATACTTTTTAATACTTAGGACTAATACTCTTGACTTTTTAACGGTAAATGTACCTCTTTTTAAAGCAGCACTTACTTCTGAAGCACTGTGAGCTTCACTAGAGGAGCTCTGCTCTTCTGCCATGATCGGAGATCTCAAACACGGAAGAGCGGAAAGGAATCGGAAACGTACGCGAGATTAGACCACGTCCGCAAATTTAGGCATCTTAAAATGTTTTTATTAATGCCAAATAAAATATCCAGCACAAATTATATATGATAGACATAAATTAATAATTTATAAATTTTATTTTAAACACGTTTTTAGTTATCGGGACTGCAGATTATCACCTCTCCCGTCCGCGCCCACATTGTGCACTCCCCCTCCCGCCCGTGCCCGCAATGAGCTTTCAAAATTTGTCCCGCACCGCACTGCTTTGCGTCGGGTCCCACGGGACTCCCGCGGGAGTGCAGGGCTCTAATTTGGGGTACTTGACAATATTTGTCCCTTTTCTCCAGCCATATTGTGAATACAAGGAGGAAAAAGGATGACTGTGTCCCTTTTCTCCATCCATATTCTAGGCGCGAGGAAAAATAATTAATTTGTCCCCTTTCACCATCCATACTCGGGAGACCTATATGGTTGTTTTGAAGCTCAGTATGCATGTAGTTTGACCTGAAATGTGTATTTCTGGCCCAGTTAATATAACGAGAGTGAAGTTAATTTGAAGAAAATTATGTGCATTTATATGTCCCGCCATAGAGTTAAACAGAACCTTCACAACTCGGAAAATATTAATCAGCTCGTTTAGATAAGTGTATGTTTCGTATCAGGGGCAGATCAGTCTGATGTCAGATCAGTCTGATGCTAAAATGTCTAGTCTGGGCGAGAACTGTTTGTTTTCTGAGGATTTTACAAAGACATAATATTAAAAAGTCTCTCATAACTGGGAAAATACGGTTTATTATTTACGATATAAAATTACATACTTTCGTTTCAGGACATTCACACGATCTTGTTGATGCCAAAAATTTTTTTTAGATTTAGTTAGTAGGATTATTTATTTAGAAAAATAAGCAGTCGCTTTTAAACAGATCTAAACCTCCCTGTTCTGCTCTTCTCTTCTCTTCGAGAAGGTTTAAACAGCGAGATGTGTCTCACACACAACACGGAACAAATCAATATTCATGAAAATACATCATAAATAATATATAGACAAAATATATTTGTACCAGAAGTGAGGTAAGTGAAGCAGGTTTAGCTGAGATCCCAGTCAGGGTTTGGATGATTGGAGCCCTTCCCTCAGGCCGCCCTGTTTCCTCTGTTCATGAGCTCATGGTGATTTCAACCATAGACATCCTAATACATAGACGGAGAGTTGGCTGTTCTGACGCGAGAAATACGGTCGCCATCTTGGAGTGGTGAGAAAGCGCGAGATATCAAGGTACCGTCTATTATGGTGATGATACACGGGGCAACTTTTTGGGCAATGTTGCCGAGCAGTGTTGCTGGGCAATTGCGTTTTGACTATTTTCTATTGAGATTGGGCAACATTGCTTCTTTCTGAATGGTTTTGATAATCTCTGGCAACTTTTTGAGATAAGCCAATCAGAACGCGAGTATCGAGTCATGTGACCTCCGGTGAGGTTCGGATCAGAAATTTCAAACAAATATGGCGGCTGCAGTGTCAGTGGAGTGAAGAGATGGAGAGACTCCTCATCTGTTTTTACGCCGGTAAGTTATTTTAATATTTTATATGGAGGAATTTACCTCACCAAAGCTCTAAAAAACAACAGACAGCTTGATTAAATGGTCACAGCAAAAATTAAGACATCTATTTTTTTTTTTTAGCTAACTGTAAACTGCCGTTGCTAGCTGTTGTTGCCCTGTGTCTCACCTAGTTGCCCGTTGCCAGCAACTTTGCTAATAACAAAATTGAATATGGTATTAATAATTTACTACTTTTAGGTAAACATTTTATTCACAAATGTCGTTTTATTTAAAACTAAACCTTATGTTACACACTGGAAGAATGACCTCAAGCTTTTTGCCAAATCTTTAAAGTTAGTTGAAAATAAGGATGTTGGTTATTTTATATCTCTTTTGGATGACTTTGATTTACTCGATTAACATATGTAAAGATAGTTAAGTAACCCCTTTCTTCATATTTTTTACTTTATTGCTATGTGTGTGTTTTACTATTTTGATGTTTTGGATCTGTGTGTATATATATATATATATATATATATATATATATATATATATATATGGTGCTCTTTGTTTGTATTTTGAATGTTTTGGGAAATAATAATTTAAAAAAAAGTTCCGTCTATTACTGCACGACTGAAGAAGAAGACAAGAGACAAGCTGCCAGGCTGGTGCTCAGCGTACTCCTGCTCAAACGAGCAAACCGTTTCAAACAGAAGCAGGGGGATTTACTTTTACTTACACAAGTAAGATTTAACATTACCGTACTATTTGTTGTTTTTTTTAAATAGTATATTACCAAAGCTGAGAAGGAGCTAAGAGACTTAAATCGTCATCAGGTAGTGGTTTCACGAGTGATGTTTTAATGTTGTATGCTAATATTATCTCATCTCATTATCTCTAGCCGCTTTATCCTTCTACAGGGTCGCAGGCAAGCTGGAGCCTATCCCAGCTGACTACGGGCGAAAGGCGGGGTACACCTTGGACAAGTCGCCAGGTCATCACAGGGCTGACACATAGACACAGACAACCATTCACACTCACATTCACACCTACGCTCAATTTAGAGTCACCAGTTAACCTAACCTGCATGTCTTTGGACTGTGGGGGAAACCGGAGCACCCGGAGGAAACCCACGCGGACACGGGGAGAACATGCAAACTCCACACAGAAAGGCCCTCGCCGGCCACGGGGCTCGAACCCAGGACCTTCTTGCTGTGAGGCGACAGCGCTAACCACTGCACCACCGTGCCGCCCTGCTAATATTATATATATTATTAAATGTTTATTCATATACTACCTTTTTAATTTATTTACTAGTTTATTTATTTACTACATTGTTATATTTTTTATGTTTGACATTAATTTGTTATAAATAAATGTTTTGATATGCTTTAAAACAAGACAAAAAATGTTTGTGGTCAATATATGGTCATCACACATTGTCCTACATACCAAACAAAGTGCCCCACTCAACCTGAATACATCAGCTTTGCTGAAGGGGGGTCAGATTGTGTTGAAGGATGTAAAAGGCTCTTATAAATTCACTGACTAGATTAATTTCCCCTTTGATATGTTCTTAACAATCTATTTAAAGAAAATATACACACATTTGAATCATTATAATGGATTTAGATTGTTAAAACCGCATTTTATTTGCAACAGATTGGTGGTTGTAGCCGATAGAAAAACGTTAAGCTGTTTATATGTATTTAGTATGCAGCGGATCAGCACTCCAAGATGGCGGCCCCGCGTCTCGTCAGCGGTTTTAGAATTTACATTGGATGCTCCGTCTATGTATTAGGATGTCTGTGATTTCAACAAACTGAAAATGTCCCAGCATGAAACACGTTAGCAGAAACCCCGTTAGCATAAAGCGTGTTAGCATGAACCACGTTAGCATAAAGCGTGTTAGCATGAGCCACGTTAGCATAAAGCGTGTTAGCATGAACCCCGTTAGCATAAAGCGTGTTAGCATGAACCCCGTTAGCATAAAGCGTGTTAGCATGAACCCCGTTAGCATAAAGCGTGTTAGCATGAACCCCGTTAGCATGAACCCCGTTAGCATAAAGCCTGTTAGCATGAAACCCGTTAGCATAAAGCCTGTTAGCATGAAACACGTTAACATAAAGCCCGTTAGCATGAAACCCGTTAGCATAAAGCCTGTCCGCATAAAGCCTGTTAGCATGAACCACGTTAGCATGAACCCTGTTAGCATGAACCCCGTTAGCATAAAGCCTGTTAGCATGAAACCCGTTAGCATAAAGCCCGTTAGCATGAAACACGTTAACATAAAGCCCGTTAGCATGAAACCCGTTAGCATAAAGCCCGTTAGCATGAAACCCGTTAGCATAAAGCCTGTTAGCATGAAACCCGTTAACATAACGGGTTTCATGCTAACAGGCATTATGTTAACGGGTTTCATGCTAACAGGCTTTATGCTAACGTGTTTCATGCTAACGGGCTTTATGCTAACGGGTTTCATGCTAACAGGCTTTATGCTAACAGGGTTCATGCTAACAGGCTTTATGCGGACAGGCTTTATGTTAACGGGTTTCATGCTAACAGGCATTAACATAAAGCCTGTTAGCATGAACCACGTTAACATAAAGCCTGTTAGCATGAAATCCATTAGCATAAAGCCTGTTAGCATGGACCCCATTAGCGTAAAGCCTGTTAGCATGATACACGTTAGTATAAAGCATGTTAGCATGAACCCCGTTAGCATAAAGCGTGTTAGCATAAAGCCTGATAGCATGAAACCCGTTAGCATAAAGCCCGTTAGCTTGAAGCCTGTTAGCATGAACCCGTTAGCATAAAGCCTGTTAGCATGATACACGTTAGTATAAAGCATGTTAGCATGAACCCCGTTAGCATAAAGCGTGTTAGCATAAAGCCTGATAGCATGAAACACGTTAGCATAAAGCGTGTTAGCATGAACCCCGTTAGCATAAAGCGTGTTAGCATGAACCCCGTTAGCATAAAGCGTGTTAGCATGGACCCCGTTAGCATAAAGCCTGTCAGCATGAAACTCGTTAGCATAAAGCCTGTTAGCATGAAACCCATTAGCATAAAGCCTGTTAGCTTGAAGCCTGTTAGCATGAAACCCGTTAGCATAAAGCGTGTTAGCATGAACCCCGTTAGCATAAAGCCTGTTAGCATGAAACCCGTTAGCATAAAGCCTGTTAGCATGAAACATGTTAAAGCCTGTTAGCATGAAATCCATTAGCATAAAGCCCGTTAGCTTGAAGCCTGTTAGCATGAACCCCGTTAGCATAAAGCCTGTTAGCATGAAACACGTTAACATAAATCCTGTTAGCATGAAATCCATTAGCATAAAGCCTGTTAGCATGGACCCCATTAGCATAAAGCCTGTTAGCATGAAGCCTGTTAGCATGAAACCCATTAGCATAAAGCCTGTTAGCATGAAACCCATTAACATAATGCCTGTTAGCATGAAACCCGTTAACATAAAGCTCGTCAGCATAAAGCCTGTTAGCATGAACCCCGTTAGCATGAATCCTGTTAGCATGAATCCTGTTAGCATGAACCCTGTTAGCATGAACCCCGTTAGCATAAAGCCTGTTAGCATGAAACCCGTTAGGATAAAGCCCATTAGCATGAACCCTGTTAGCATAAAGCCTGTTAGCATGAAACCCGTTAGCATAAAGCCTGTTAGCATGAAACACGTTAACATAAAGCCTGTTAGCATGAAATCCGTTAGCATAAAGCCTGTTAGCATGGACCCCGTTAGCATAAAGCCTGTTAGCATGAAACCCGTTAGCGTAAAGCCTGTCAGCATGAAACCCGTTAGCATAAAGCCTGTTAGCATGAAACCCATTAGCATAAAGCCTGTTAGCATGAAACCCATTAGCATAAAGCCTGTTAGCATGAAACCCATTAGCATAAAGCCTGTTAGCATGAAACCCATTAGCATAAAGCCTGTTAGCATGAAACCCGTTAGCGTAAAGCCCGTCAGCATGAACCCCGTTAGCATAAGCATAAGCCTGTTAGCATGAGCCTGTTAGCATGAACTCTGTTAGCATGAACCACGTTAGCATGAACCCCGTTAGCATAAAGCGTGTTAGCATGAACCCCGTTAGCATAAAGCCTGTTAGCATGACACCCGTTAGCATAAAGCCTGTTAGCATGAAACACGTTAGCATAAAGCGTGTTAGCATGAACCCCGTTAGCATAAAGCGTGTTAGCATGAACCCCGTTAGCATAAAGCGTGTTAGCATGAAACCCGTTAGCATAAAGCCTGTTAGCATGAAATCCATTAGCACAAAGCCTGTTAGCATGGACCCCGTTAGCGTAAAGCCTGTTAGCATGAAGCCCGTTAGCATGAAACCCATTAGCATAAAGCCTGTTAGCATGAAATCCATTAACATAATGCCTGTTAGCATGAAACCCGTTAACATAAAGCTCGTCAGCATAAAGCCTGTTAGCATGAACCCCGTTAGCATAAAGCCTGTTAGCATGAAACCCGTTAGCATAAAGCCTGTTAGCATGAAACCCGTTACCGTAAAGCCCGTTAGCATGAACCCCATTAGCGTAAAGCCTGTTAGCATGAAACACGTTAACATAAAGCCCGTCAGCATGAAACCCGTTACCGTAAAGCCCGTTAGCATGAACCCCATTAGCGTAAAGCCTGTTAGCATGAAATCCATTAACATAATGCCTGTTAGCATGAAACCCGTTAACATAAAGCTCGTCAGCATAAAGCCTGTTAGCATGAACCCCGTTAGCATAAAGCCTGTTAGCATGAAACCCGTTAGCATAAAGCCTGTTAGCATGAAACACGTTAACATAAAGCCCGTCAGCATGAAACCCGTTACCGTAAAGCCCGTTAGCATGAACCCCATTAGCGTAAAGCCTGTTAGCATGAACCACATTAGCATAATGCCTGTTAGCATGAACCCTGTTAACATAAAGCCTGTTAGCATGGACACCGTTAGCATAAAGCCTGTTAGCATGAAACCCGTTAGCGTAAAGCCCGTCAGCATGAAACCCGTTACCATAAAGCACGTTAGCATGAACCCCGTTAGCATAAAGCCTGTTAGCATGAACCACATTAGCATAATGCCTGTTAGCATGAACCCTGTTAGCATAAAGCCTGTTAGCATGAAACCCGTTAGGATAAAGCCCATTAGCATGAAGCCTGTTAGCATGAAACCTGTTAGCATAAAGCCTGTTAGCATGAAACACGTTAACATAAAGCCTGTTAGCATGAAACACGTTAACATAAAGCCTGTTAGCATGAAATCCGTTAGCATAAAGCGTGTTAGCATGAAACCTGTTAGCATAAAGCCTGTTAGCATGAAACACGTTAACATAAAGCCTGTTAGCATGAAACACGTTAACATAAAGCCTGTTAGCATGAAATCCGTTAGCATAAAGCGTGTTAGCATGGACCCCGTTAGCGTAAAGCCTGTTAGCATGAAACCCGTTAGCGTAAAGCCCGTCAGCATGAACCCCGTTAGCATAAAGCCCGTTAGCATGAACTCTGTTAGCATAAAGCGTGTTAGCATGAACCCTGTTAGCATAAAGCGTGTTAGCATGAACCCCGTTAGCATAAAGCGTGTTAGCATGAAACCCGTTAGCATAAAGCCTGTTAGCATGAAATCCGTTAGCACAAAGCCTGTTAGCATGGACCCCGTTAGCGTAAAGCCTGTTAGCATGAAGCCCGTTAGCATGAAACCCGTTAACATAAAGCCCGTTAGCATGAAACCCATTAGCATAAAGCCTGTTAGCATGAAATCCATTAACATAATGCCTGTTAGCATGAAACTCGTTAACATAAAGCTCGTCAGCATAAAGCCTGTTAGCATGAACCCCGTTAGCATAAAGCCTGTTAGCATGAAACCCGTTAGCATAAAGCCTGTTAGCATGAATCCGTTAGCATGAGACACGTTAGCATAAAGCCTGTTAGCATGAAATCCGTTAGCATAAAGCCTGTTTGCATGAAATCCGTTAGCATAAAGCCTGTTAGCATGAAACCCATTAGCATGAAGCCTGTTAGCATGAAACCCGTTAACGTAAAGCCCGTCAGCATGAAACCCGTTACCATAAAGCCCGTTAGCATGAACCCCGTTAGCATAAAGCCTGTTCGCATGAACCACTATAGTATAATGCCTGTTAGCATAAATCCTGTTAGCATGAACCCTGTTAGCATGATCCCCATTAGTATAAAGCCTGTTAGCATGAAACCCGTTACCATAAAGCCCGTTAGCATAAAGCCTGTTAGCATGAACCACATTAGCATAATGCCTGTTAGCATGAAGCCTGTTAGCATGAACCCTGTTAGCATAAAGCCTGTTAGCATAAAGCCCGTTAGGATAAAGCCCATTAGCATGAAGCCTGTTAGCATGAACTCCGTTAGCATAAAGCCTGTTAGCATGAAACACGTTAACATAAAGCCTGTTAGCATGAAATCCGTTAGCATAAAGCCTGTTAGCATGGACCCCGTTAGCATAAAGCCTGTCAGCATGAAACTCGTTAGCATAAAGCCTGTTAGCATGAAACCCGTTAACATAAAGACCGTTAGCATGAAGCCCGTTAGCATAAAGCCTGTTAGCATGAAACCCGTTAACATAATGCCTGTTAGCATGAAACCCGTTAACATAAAGCCTGTCAGCATAAAGCCTGTTAGCATGAAACCCGTTAGCATAAAGTCTGTTAGCATGAACCCCGTTAACATAAAGCCTGTTAGCATGAAACTCGTTAACATAAAGCTCGTCAGCATAAAGCCTGTTAGCATGAACCCCGTTAGCATAAAGCCTGTTAGCATGAACCCCATTAGCATAAAGCCTGTTAGCATGAATCCGTTAGCATGAGACACGTTAGCATAAAGCCTGTTAGCATGAAATCCGTTAGCATAAAGCCTGTTTGCATGAAATCCGTTAGCATAAAGCCTGTTAGCATGAAACCCATTAGCATGAAGCCTGTTAGCATGAAACCCGTTAACGTAAAGCCCGTCAGCATGAAACCCGTTAGCATGAACCCCGTTAGCATAAAGCCTGTTAGCATGAACCACTATAGTATAATGCCTGTTAGCATAAATCCTGTTAGCATGAACCCTGTTAGCATGATCCCCATTAGTATAAAGCCTGTTAGCATGAAACCCGTTACCATAAAGCCCGTTAGCATAAAGCCTGTTAGCATGAACCACATTAGCATAATGCCTGTTAGCATGAACCCTGTTAGCATGAACCCTGTTAGCATAAAGCCTGTTAGCATAAAGCCCGTTAGGATAAAGCCCATTAGCATGAAGCCTGTTAGCATGGACCCCGTTAGCATAAAGCCTGTCAGCATGAAACTCGTTAGCATAAAGCCTGTTAGCATGAAACCCGTTAACATAAAGACCGTTAGCATGAAGCCCGTTAGCATAAAGCCTGTTAGCATGAAACCCGTTAACATAATGCCTGTTAGCATGAAACCCGTTAACATAAAGCCTGTCAGCATAAAGCCTGTTAGCATGAAGCCCGTTAGCATGAAACCCGTTAGCATAAAGCCTGTTAGCATGAAACCCGTTAGCATAAAGTCTGTTCGCATGAACCCTGTTAGTATAAAGCCTGTTAGCTTGCTAGCAGCTACTTGCTTTCTGGATAGCAAGTGAGTCATTTTGCTTTTTTGAGCTATTTTATCATCTCGAATTACGACAAACAAAATATCTCCTGAAAACTAATCTTTAGTTAACCCACAGTGCAGCTCATAACGCATGATACAGATAAAGTTCCACTGGTTTTAGCCCTGAAGAGCACAAACAAAAGCCATGTTGGAAAAACAAATTTCTATGAAGGAATTACTGACACTCCGACTGCTAGGAACATAAAACTCTCCCTAGTCATTCTCTGTGGAAAAATTATTGATTAAAAATGGTAATTAAAAAAATTAATGGACCTGTTTATTAGCTGTGTACAAGCACACTACTCAGGCACAAGACAGACAGACCAGGTTACGCTGGTTCGGAGTAAATATCTCAAAAGATTGTGTATGAAGAACCAGTCAGAAATTTGAGGGAATAATAAAAATCAGAGAACAATATGTGATGACTTCACAATCACATAAAACTCTATGAAAATCTGCAAAATTCGGTCCTTTCTGAGCATATGCCTCTAGTCTGTGGTCCATTGTAAATAGTTTGCATAAGTGCATATGATTGGAAAAAATGTTTGAGGAAAAACTGAGCTTGTTCATGGAGTCACCAAACTACAGCTAATTTCCCCCCTATATTCTGTGACAGCATTTCCCCCCAGAAGTGGACAGTAACGAAGTACATTTACTTGAATACTGTACTTAAGTACACTTTTTGAGTATCTGTACTTTGAGTTGTGGGTTTTTTTTTTGGAAACTTATGACTTTACCTTCACTACATTTGAAAGGCAAATATCATACTTTTCACTCCACTACATTTCTATCAAGGTCCTCGTTACTGTGAAGCAGCTTTGAAAGTGGATGTTTTTTCTTTTCTAAAACATAGTTGGGGGGTTTTCGCAGGCGACACTGGGACAGCCTATCAGTAATCACGAGGGTCACGTCAAATCCGTAGACTGTATAAAATCAACTTCAGTGATTTCTCAACAGCATTGAACACGATCATTTATTTCCATCCATCCATTATCTGTAGCTGCTTATCCTGTGCAGGGTCGCAGGCAAGCTGGAGCCTATCCCAGTTGACTATGGGTGAGAGGCGGGGTACACCCTGGACAAGTCACCAGATCATCGCAGGGCTCACACATGGAGACAAACAACCGTTCACACTCTCATTCACACCTACGGTCAATTTAGAGCTACCAATTAGCCTAACCTGCATGTCTTTGGACTGCGGGGGAAACCAGAGCACCTGGAGGAAACCCACAAAAACACGGGGAGAACATGCAAACTCTACACAGAAAGGTCCCCATCGGCCACTGGGCTCGAACCCAGAACCTTCTTGCTGTGAGGTGACAGTGCAAACCACTGCAACACCCTGCCGCCCACATTTACTTATTTATCCTTCATTTTACCAGAAAGGGCCCATCGAGATACAATATCTCTTCTTCTAGGGAGTCCTGGCCAAGATGGCAGCAAATAAAATAAAAAGTTTCATATACATAAACAGACAGGTAACATTAACACAGACTAAAACACAGACAAATACTCTAAATCTCAAAACAGACAGAGACATAAGGGAGTCAATGACTAAAATGAACCATGGAAAAGATAAGACACTTATTTGAAACAATGACTGACAAGACAATGACATTGTCAAGACAATGCCAAACAATGACATCCCACTAGCCTAGTAAACTAGACCCACCCGCCTAGCAGCCAAAAATATTTCTGCCTAGCGAGTGGGTTTAGCCTCGCACCATATAAACAAAAACACCCCGGGCATCAAATCGTGCCCGCCAATCACAACGCAAGGTTTTTGTTTGGATTCTTTGGGCGGGCTTTTGCAGGAGTGACGACAAAGCTGCGCGACGCTGGAGAAAGCGCAGCAGGAAAGATGGCTACGGGCTAGTGAACAGCGCGCGTTTGACTCCGCTTTGGAATCAGTTTTAGAAGAATTAGACTTGAAGTTTTCGTTGAAACATGAGCAGGAAGAGGCTCTCCGCTCATTCCTTTTCAAGAAGGACGTTTTCGCTGTTTTGCCGACCGGCTATGGCAAAAGTCTGATCTACCAGCTGGCTCCGCTCATAGCCAAAAGGATGGGGCTAGTTTGTGCAGTACGAAGAATTAATAAACAGCTTTGAAACATTACTTTTTGATTGTTTCTTATTTTCCCGTTATTTTAAATTTAAGGGAAATTATTTCACCAAACACCACTAAATAAAAACTCTCAAAAACAGTTTAAGCAAACCTTTGAAAAACACTTGGAAAAAAAATGAGTGTATGTTAAGTATGTGGTACAGACTCCAAACTTGTGGTCATTATCTCCAAACTTCTTAATATCTAGAACCTGTTTATTAATTAATACGCATTTTGAAAAATTATTTATTTCAAGGTCTCCCCCACTGCTTTCTGTCGCTCTGACTACGTCACAGTCACTGTTGCGCTGATTGGTCAGAGCGTTGGCCTATACGCACAGAGACAGTTTGAAAGACAGCGGTTTGTTCCTCCTACCCCCTTCGGAAATGTCTAAGGATCGAGGCCAGACTAAATATTCACATTTAGTCTGGCTTGCCAGGCTAACATCCCACTGATGCTCAATCAGATTGAGATCTGGGGAATTTGAGGCCAAGCTAACACCTTGAACTCTTGGTTCCTAAAACCATTCCTGAATAATTGCATGGTACATTATCCTGCTGAAAGAGGCCACTGCCATTATGGTATACCATGACAATGAAGGGGTGTACTTGATTGGCAACAATGTTTAGATATGTGGTATGTGTCAAAGGACTCAAGGTTTTCCGGCAGAGCATTGTCCAGATCATCACGCTGCCTCCACTGCCTCGCCTTCTTCCAATGGTGCATCCTGGTGTCATACGCACTGGCCTAATATTGTGTAAAACCATGACATGAAAACCACTGGCCTAATATTGTGTAGATCGCCCTTGTGCTGCAAAAACAGCTCTGACCCATCAAGGCATGGACTACACAAGACCTCTGAAAGTGTGCCGTGGTATCTGGCACCGAGACGTAAGCAGCAGTTAAGTCCTGTAGGTTCCAAGGTTGGGACTCCATGAATCAGACTTGTCTGATCAGCACTTCCCACAGATGCTTGATCAGATTGAGATCTGGGGCATTTGAAGGCCAAGTCAAAACCAAATGTTTTGTTTTGATTTGTCTGTACTGAAGAAAGTTGAATTGATAAAATGCCACCCAGGAGGACATCCAGGAGCAACATTCACTGACACAGACACAGCTGTTCAGGGCTGTTTCTCAGTTTATTTTAAGTCAAGCATGAGTATATATTCACACACAAAGGTGTGGTGAGACAAACACGATTGGTCAATTCATCTCATCTCATCTCGTTATCTCTAGCCGCTTTATCCTTCTACAGGGTCGCAGGCAAGCTGGAGCCTATCCCAGCTGACTACGGGCGAAAGGCGGGGTACACCCTGGACAAGTCGCCAGGTCATCACAGGACTGACACATAGACACAGACAACCATTCACACTCTCATTCACACCTACGGTCAATTTAGAGTCACCAGTTAACCTAACCTGCATGTCTTTGGACTGTGGGGGAAACCGGAGCACCCGGAGGAAACCCACGCGGACACGGGGAGAACATGCAAACTCCACACAGAAAGGCCCTCGCCGGCCCCGGGGCTTGAACCCAGGACCTTCTTGCTGTGAGGCGACAGCGCTAACCACTACACCACCGTGCCGCCCGAGTACATGTTCTTCTTACAATTGGTTAAGGCATGGCAGCAGAGACAGGAGTTGACTTTGAGAGCAAAAGAACAAGATGATAACAGTTAGTGTGCTGGTTGGAACATCCTGTGTTATGAAAAGCAAAGAAACAGGATGTGCTGAATGTTAATCTTATGAGTCATGTTCCACAAACAATTAGTGAGAAATTTTTCCAGTGTAGCAGGGCACATTATCCTGCTAAAGGAAGTGACTGCCATTAGGGAGTATCGCTGCCATGAAGGGATGTACTTAGTCTGTAATGATATTTAGGCGGTACATGTCAAAGTAACATCCACATGATTGTCAAGACCCAAGGTTTTCCAGCAGAACATTGCCCAGAGCCTCACACTGCTTCCACTGGCTTGCCTTCTTCCCATTCTTGCCAAGTGATAACATTATTCACTTCTCCTGTCAGTGCTTTTTATGTTTTGGCTGATTGGTGTATATTTATCAGTTGTATGCAGTATTTTGGCTCCTCAGCTGGTTCTCCAGGATCTACCTCTATAGTACACAAAGGAAGTGAACTCTGTTGTTCTGTCAACAGTCATCAAGGTGTCACTCTTCCCGTGCAACCTAAAGTCAACACACGCTCTTTTCTGTTGGTTTGAATGAATGTTCAGTTTGACATTTAAACCTCTGAATGGTTTAGCTCTTATAGATCCCCTGAAGCAGTGTAGTCCATCCCCAGTGCTTTGCATAACTGAGGCAGGCCTGCTGTTAAGGCCTTGAGGATCGCCTACTGTACAGCAAAGATAATGAGGAACACCAGCTTAGTGGGTGATTTAAAATCCAGATTAAAAAGATATTTAAATGACCTTATTCATAGTTCCTGGGACTCTGATGTTACGAAACACTTTGACTTGATTAATTTTTATATGTAAAGCACTGAAAATTTGAACTTTGTGCATTTTTGTATTATTATTTTTTTACTACTAGTACTTCAATTCAGTCAGAAAGGATCTTACTGGGTTAATTTTTGATACGTTTAAATGATTTAAAATATGGAATGTGCATTAGTATAAAGCTGGCCTTATGCATATGCTTTAATCTTTCATTTTATTTCTTGAATATGGACATTAAAAGGTAGACTGCCTTTTAGATTTTCAAGTGTAGGTCATAAAAAGAATTTTTCCTGACACCCAATTATTTTTGTTTAGTGGACTGAAAGCTACTGAATTTGAAATCACAGACTTCCAATTTTATTAGTTTTTTTTTTTTAATAGAACAATCAGTGAATTTAGGGCCACATAGCCCTAAATTCTCCGCTATTTTTTCTTGCTTCACCATGACGCAATACAAGATATTACATCATGCATCATGTGGTGGGCTTTCCCCGTTCACATAAGGCATTGCGGGATACAAATTTGAAACAGGAGAAAACAATGGAGGACGTGAGTGTGCGAATGAAACCGTGAAGACCGGCTACAGTAACAGAAAGCGAGAAGAAAAGACATTATGTTGTGAAGGAAAGGAAACACAGGACCAAACTAATAAATATCGGCGGTCAGCGAGCACCTCGGTGTGATCAGCTGTTCGTTTAGCGACAGAATGATGGAACGGTCAGTGCACGGTCAAGGTAAACCTGTAGATGGCAGTAATACAATACTGTGGATGCCAGCTGCCGTAAAACCCAAAAGATGAAGACGATGACTAAGGTACACTCTAAAAAATAAAGGTGCTTCAGTGGTTCTTCAAATCTCTGGATGGTTCCATGGAGAGTCAAAACTCTGTGATGAACCATTACATTATGCGAAAGGTTCTTCGCATTGGAAATGGTTCTTCAGAGCCTGGCATTCTCTTACCATTTGCTGGTCAATGCACATAGGCTACGTATGTTTACACAAATCTGTCTTCACTGCTCAAACAAATGGTTTAAATGGTTCTTTAAAGAACTGTTGCATGAATGGTTCTTTGAAGCCCTGAAAAAGGTTCTTCTATGGCATCGCCCTGAAGAACCGGTACTGGCCCCATTATTTTTTAGAGTGTAAACCTGCGCATGCGCGCACAGACTTCCTCTGTCTGCACGAAGTGAGCAATTTCATGCACATTATTTACTAGGGAATCCCCTCAAATTAAATAACTTCCCAGCCACAGAATGGCCTTTTTTTTGTTTTTCAGATATTACAAAAATAAACATACATCACCATGACCAAATTTCAGATGGAACTAAATTTCACCAATTTTATGAAATCAAAAGGCCGTCTACTTTTAATGTTTTGATACAGATATAAATGTAATATATTCTAGTCATTCAACATCTAATCTAAAAAATATAAAATAAAAAAAAATCACCCTGTGGTCGCAGTGAAAAAAACCCCCAGACCAACAAAAAAATATGCATAGTGGTTTACAAGATAAACATTTGATTTATATTCTCTTTCATTGACATTCGCTAAATCAAAAACTAAAGCCATTTTAATTAGTGAAATCATATTTATTTGATTTGTAAACTGCCAACATGGTACTTCCTGTACAGTTGTAATTGTGTAAAATTTAAAGTTGTCTACATACATTTCAATTACTATTTTGCATATTGTCTATATTCATAATAATTCTGGGTCTCTTAGGAACCATTGTGGTATTGGTGAATTAGATGTCCACTGCTCCCTCGGATGCTGGGTGTGTTAGGAACCACAATGCTGCTCAATGTAGACATAAATGTTGTAGATAAACAAATTCATTTTTTATTGTTCCTTCACCTGAGTGGACTCACTTAACATCGAACTTCCAGCTTCCAAAAAGAGTGAAAACCTCTGGACTCTGGAGTAGAAAGAGAAACACAAACAGAAAAACCCAACACAAATTTCTGCACAAAAATCCATAAAAACTACTGCCACAGGAGGACTTATCTAATTTGTGTCTTATCCAGGACAGGTTTGGTCAAGTTTCAAGTCTATAATAAGAAAATATCACTTCTTACTGTGTTCACTACAACTGAAAAAAGTGACACACACTTATTCATCATGTTTACAGCTTGCTGTACGCCTAGTAGTCTAACTATCTAAACCAGGGATGGGCAACTTGCATGATAAAGAGGGCCACAATTTTTCATTATCACCATCAGAGGGCCACATGACCGCATACTTCAACTAATCAGATATAAGTTACAAAAGAATTTTAAATAACAACAAAATATTTGTGGGCGGCACGGTGGTGTAGTGGTTAGCGCTGTCGCCTCACAGCAAGAAGGTCCGGGTTTGAGCCCCGTGGCCGGCGAGGGCCTTTCTGTGCGGAGTTTGCATGTTCTCCCCGTGTCTGCGTGGGTTTCCTCCGGGTGCTCCGGTTTCCCCCACAGTCCAAAGACATGCAGGTTAGGTTAACTGGTGACTCTAAATTGACCGTAGGTGTGAATGTGAGTGTGAATGGTTGTCTGTGTCTATGTGTCAGCCCTGTGATGACCTGGCGACTTGTCCAGGGTGTACCCCGCCTTTCGCCCGTAGTCAGCTGGGATAGGCTCCAGCTTGCCTGTGACCCTGTAGAACAGGATAAAGCGGCTAGAGATAATGAGATGAGACAAAATATTTGTATATTCTTTTGTCTGTATGTTTATTGAACCAACATACATTTATTTAATATTTTCCACACTGAAATGCATTTTTAACATAATGCTCTTGTCTTGTTAAACGACAAACACAAGTTTGTTTTAAAAGAAACAAAGTGCAAAGGGCTCACATTCAATGAGGCACAAAACTTAAAAAAACAAACAAACAAAAAAAACAGCGGCCCAACATTAAGTGCAACTTAATGAGATACTTGTGGTTTTGCCTGCTGGCGCACAACAGACTGGAAATCAATGCCAATCTTCGTGCATCCAATCCGCATCAAATGAAAAAGAGTATCATCCGTGAGTCTGTTCCTCTCTTTTGACTTGATGTGCTTCATTGTTGAAAAGCTGCTCTCACAAATGTAAGTGCTCGCAAACATGCTGGCCATTGACAGAGCAAAATCTCTGAGGAGTGGAAAACGTGCCTCTGGTAGCAGTCTCCAAAATGAAATTCCCCTCTCAGTGCGTTTTGCTTGAAAATACGGATCTGACTGCAACTCGTATAGGAAGCGCCCTCTATCGGTCAACAGTGTAATTACAACGGTAAAAAAAGGCTGCGGTTAATTTTTTTTCCTGATAATTAATAATAATTAATAAATGATCTACAGGCCGCACTGAGTAAGGCCGCCAGTTGCCCATCCCTGAGCTAAACATTTAAGTACATAGAAATATATTGGTCATTTTTAACAGAAATTTATGCTTCAGTCACAGGAGGTTACAATTTCCCAGTAAGTTACTTTAAAGGATATGGGACATGAAACATAAAAGCACGCTATATAAGTTTCTTTCCATTAAAAATATGAATTAATTGCATCAATAAATACAAAATCATCTATTAAATTCAGCAAAATCGTTATATTCGTGATGATTATATGGCATTTCTGCTCGACTTCCGATATGCATTTTTTGCAACTGGAAGAGCCGCTGTCACGTGATCATACGTCACAAAAACTTTCAGGCACAGCACAAGCGGGTAGATGAATGGAGAAGTGAATGACAAGAAAATTGTTTTCATAGTCTTTAAAGTACATTGGACATCATACATTGGACATCATGGTATATTGTGCTGCTTATGGTTGCAATAATTCCAATGGGAAATGCCCTGGAGTAAGTTTTTTTGCATTCCCCAAGGACCCGAAGCTGAGGAAAGTGTGGGCTCACCTGTGCATGCGCAGTAGGCTTCACGCATGCGCAGTAGGCTTGGTAGGACAAATCCAAGAGGGAGGATAACTTTACAGAACACCTGTTGAAAAAACTTTGCACCTACTGTTTCCCACAAACTGTGTTCGGACCATTTCACTGAGGATTCTTTCAACATTAATACTCAGGTACTGAGCGATATTAATTCATGAAACAGGAAGTATAAGGATGAGAAAAAAAAACAGTTTAAATCGGGAAGCTGTGCACATTTGCGCCAGGCTGCACAAATGTGCGCAGCTTCCCGATTTAAACTGTTTTTTTCTCATCCTTATACTTCATGTTTCATGAATTAATATCGCTATATATATATTTTTTAAAATCGGATCTGCACGATTCAGCCGTGAAAAAGGCGGCATCCACTGAAAGGCGCGCTGTTTGCATCCCTGCACGGAGGCCAGGGGACAGGGCAGGAATATTTTTGTTGATATGAGTGATCCGGTGCGATTTCGTGACCCCCCTGTTGAAGACCTCTGCGCTAAGCGACTGAAAGCCGAGGTAAGGATTAGTATTATAATTTTGGGTGTATCAATTATTGATTATCATAATTCTGACTTGTTTCGCCATTTTGAATGTTTTCATCTCGGACTCTGGAAGCATTGTATCTCAATCAATCTCAAAAAATATCAGCAAAAAAAAACCTAGCTTGCAACGGACTTTAGCTAGATCTATGATGAACTTTCAGTGTATGATACAAAAATAATACTTCTTTCAACAGATCATTAGCCTTTGAGCAGAATTGTTTTTAACTTACCAGGAAGTGTTATCGAGCCGACCACTTTCAGTTTCATGAGGGCTGAATGAACTCTCACTCTCAGAATCATCTGACCCGTCAGAGTAAAGACATGATCCATGTTCATGTGAATTTCCAGCTATCGGTTCGAATTGATAGGGTCTAACTTCACATCTCTGTGAAACATCGGGAATATCACTGTCGATGATGTCCATTTCAGTAACCTGTTTACATTAGATTCCCAAGCGCTGGCTCCTAGGAAAGTTTTTGTTGCGTCACGGGTCACGTGACCACCTAGCTCATTAACGAATCCTTGTTTTACGCTGATGTATAAAAAAACTTGAATAATGTGATGATTTTCACATTTTTGACGCCCTGCAGTGATTTAGATGGCATTTCTTATGTCCTTTATACATAATTATGCCCAGGTAAAAATCCATGTCCCATATCCTTTAAAATCCATTATAACAATACATGGCATACATGTTTTACATCTGAATTCCTATTTTAGACATATGGTCTACAAACCCTATATGAATACACTGTAAGAAACTGTGTGAAGACAGAACAGTAAAATAAAGAAAAGGCATCCAGTTTGTTACACAGCTCAGGATGCGAGTTAAAGTTTCATGTTAAAATAACCTATTAGGGGAAAAATGGGCTTCTCAGAAAATATTTTCTTATATAAAAGATTTATCTGACCTGGCAGATAAAAGGTCCTGGACATGGATCAGACAATGTGGAGGATATAAAACCAAATATGATGACTGTTCACATCAACATATAATAAATCAAAAATAAGGAAGCATTCAAGTTATTTGGACTAATTTAAATTATAGAAGCAGCTCTATTGTGCGGACAGCACAGAACATTGAAAATGAAATACCGATGCTTATGTCAGACATCAAACTGTTTCATCATCATCTTGCGGCTAAGTTCATAGGCCAGAAAGAGTGCACCGTTAGCAGGAAATGTCCGGATCATGGTTGGAGTTAGACCTGAGTACAAAGGCCGTACTCCTGGAAAAGAGAATAAAACCATGAATTGTACTTAAGTCACATTTCTGAATTCAAATAATTTTCAAAGATTTGCACATTACAAATTAATAAGCAAAGGCTCAACACCGTGTTCCTCTGAGTTTCACTAAAATATTTCTTTAAATATTTAACTCACCAAGCTACATTTGGAATATACTGTATTATCACTGAAGTCTCTCATCTACAAAATTACATAATATACTAAAAGTTCTGGGTAAAAATATATCTCCAGTAACAAAAAGAACAGAGCACTTACCTTCATTACGTACAATGCCAAGGAATGTATTTATAAATCCTTCTTGTTTCCCAGCCAGGGACAGAACTTGAATGCGGGATTTCACACAGTCTATTGGATAGATAACTAACCAGAGAAGGGCTCCTCCAAAGCCACCACTAAACATCAGTGGCACGATGCCTGCCAAACAGAAGTGCCACCACTTCAACGTCTTGTAGTACAAGATCCCACATTGTTTGTAAATGCACTCAATTGGTTCCTCAAATACTTTTGAGGAGTTCATTTTTTTTTGCTTCCTAAAGCAGTTCTATTTGGAAGCCTCTCTAACAGGGAAGCCCTCTAATATAGGGTTCTACAGAGAATCTTTAAGGGTTCCCTCATCCAAAGATCACTTTAGAAAAAAAAAAAAAGACTGCCAGATTATTTAAACTTGTTTATCTTCTGGTTAAAGGTCCGGTCCCACAATACAGATAACTATAACTACAACTATAACAAGGGCGGCACGGTGGTGTAGTGGTTAGCGCTGTCGCCTCACAGCAAGAAGGTCCGGATTCGAGCCCCGTGGCCGGCGAGGGCCTTTCTGTGTGGAGTTTGCATGTTCTCCCCGTGTCCGCGTGGGTTTCCTCCGGGTGCTCCGGTTTCCCCCACAGTCCAAAGACATGCAGGTTAGGTTAACTGGTGACTCTAAATTGACCGTAGGTGTGAATGGTTGTCTGTGTCTATTGGCCCTTTTCCACTACCCTTTTTCAGCTCACTTCAGCTCGCTTCAGCTCACTTCAGCCCGACACGGCTCGCGTTTCGACTACCAAAAACCAGCACGACTCAGCTCGCTTCAGCCCTGCTTAGCCCCTAAAACTCGCACGGTTTTGGAGTGGGGCTGAAGCGAGCCAAACCGTGCCGAGTGAGGCTGGGGGCGTGAACAGACACTCCCCTGTGCACTGATTGGTGAGGAGGAGTGTCCTCACATGCCCACACACGCCCCGCGAGCGCGCTGGGATCTGTAAACACCGCAAACCCGGAAGAATAATAATTACGAATTACGAGAATTTCTGAAGCCTTATGCGCCTCGCCTCATCTATACGCTCTTGCCAGTATCTGTTGGCGTTGTCGGTGACAACAAGCCACAGCACCAAGACCAGCAACACTAACGACTCCATGTCCTCCATGTTTATTGTTTACTATTCGGGTCGTGAGACTACCGCTTAAAAGCTCACTGATGTCACTGTTTGCGCTGCTTAACGACATCACGTGACGTCCACCCACTTTCGCTAACTCCACCCAATGTGTCCACCCACTTCCAGCCAGCACGGTTCAGTGCGGTTGTAGTCGAAATGCAACTCCAACAGCCCCGCTCAGCCCGACTCAGCACGGCACGGCTCAGCCCGACTCAGCCGCGTTTGTAGTAGAAAAGCGGCATATGTGTCAGCCCTGTGATGACCTGGCAACTTGTCCAGGGTGTACCCCGCCTTTCGCCCGTAGTCAGCTGGGATAGGCTCCAGCTTGCCTGCGACCCTGTAGAACAGGATAAAGCGGCTAGAGATAATGAGATGAGATGAGACAACTATAACAATAACTGTAAATAAATCAGTCCCCTGCAGTTTATGTGATTGGTGGTCACACCAGACCAATAACGATACCTATAGCCCAGGCCTGGGTTTATCCGTATCAGTGAGATTGCTTCTGCAGCGATTTTTCCAGGCCCTGATCTGATCCGATAAAACACTGACCAGTCAGGTAATTGTTTACATGTGTCGTTGTCTGAGCACGTGTTATTTTCCCTGGGAATCTTTGCACATCCTTGTTGCATCATGAAGTCACGGAATACGGATTCACAAAAAATATAATACAAAGCACAGATCTTTTATTCACGGATGTGTGATATTTTCCATGAAATATCAGTAGTAAATTAATAAGGTAAACATATAAATGCAGGTAAGATATTTTAATTATGAATTTCAACAGTCCAAGCATTTAATTGTTTTAGACTTCTTAATTTTTTTTATCCGTGATGCATCATCCGTATGAAATCAATAACCAATCTGTAATATACTGAAACGTCCATGACCAATCCATAAATTATTAGCATCCGTGATGCATCCATATTAAAATCCGTAACCACTCTGTATTTAGTATCCTTTTTTATTATATTTCAGTAGTCCGTGACCTATCCATATTTTGTCAACCACCGGAGTATACGTGTGGGTTTTGAAGTCCAAGCTGTACAGTATGACCCAGAATAATGTGCTACTACTTGGAAAAAACTTCCATGACTATTCCTATGTTGCATGCATTTATTTACCTGAGTGGCAGGACCGAGTGATATTACAGTCGGGATTATAGCTGTGGTGTGACTAAAGTCAGGCATAGGTATAGTCATAGTTGTAGTTATAGTTATTGGTGCTGTGGGACTGGGTCCTTATAAATAGAAATAAATTTAATCCAGACATTGTATCCTTTTAACAAAGACAAATCAAAATTGAAGAAAAATGGAAACTTCAACCAAACCCAAATTCAACAATGACTTCACTTCTATTACTGTCTTTGCTATTTCACTGAATAGCACTGAATAAGTTGATCACAGCCAGGTTACCTATGTCCTCTTTGCTCCTTTCCATAGTGTGGGCAAAAGCAGAACGACTCAGCTCATAGCCTCCAAAGAAGCAGAAATAGCCAGGAATCTCACGCACTATAGTAGTGGTCAGGCCTTGATAAAAACCCAGAGGACCATTTGTCTTGAACACATGTCTAACCACAGACCACACAGTGCTGATGGAGAAAAAGAGAGGGGGAATGAGATTCATTCATTTGGAGACAGTATAATATGCATCTTGAAACTGTATATAAATATTAATTGAGAGCAACCACACCATATTATGTGAATATACAAAAATAGCATGTTTGAATTATTTTGTAAATGCTGTAATCTGATGCACAGTTATAGTCAGTTACCTCTTCTGTCCACCAGCAATCTTTCCTGATGCCTCCATTTCATGCATAGCCTGCAGACGACACTTTACTAGTTCAGTGGGACACAAAGCCAGTGAGGAAAAGATGGAGGCCATGGAGCCAGAGCAAGCCTTCTGAACATCACTAAAACACAATACACCCTCCATTAATGAAATGTATCAGTCAGGATTTAGACCTCATCATAGCACAGAGACAGCACTGGTTAAAGTAGTAAATGACCTACTGTTGGTCTGATCAGGGCTGTGTCTCACTGCTTGTGTTACTTGACCTTAGTGCAGCGTTTGATACCATTGGTCATTCCATTCTTTTGGATAGACTAGAAAATGTTGTAGGAGTTAAGGGAACGGCCCTCTTCTGGCTTAGCTCTTATTTAACTGATTGCTATCAGTATGTCGATGTAAATGGTGATTTTTCTACACATACTGAAGTTTGGTGTTCCACAAGGTTCTGTCTTAGACCCATTGCTTTTTTCTTTATATACACTATATTGCCAAAAGTATTTGCTCACCTACCTTGACTCACATATGAGCTTAAGTGACATCCCATTCCTAATCCATAGGGTTCAATATGACGTCGGTCCACCCTTTGCAGCTAGAACAGCTTCAACTCTTCTGGGAAGGCTGTCCACAAGGTTTAGGAGTGTGTTTATGGGAATTTTTGACCATTCTTCCAGAAGCACATTTGTGAGGTCACACACTGATGTTGGATGAGAAGGCCTGGCTCTCAGTCTCCGCTCTAATTCATCCCAAAGGTGTTCTATCGGGTTGAGGTCAGGACTCTGTGTAGGCCAGTCAAGTTCATCCACACCAGACTGTCATCCATGTCTTTATGGATCTTGCTTTGTGCACTGGTGCACAGTCATGTTGGAAGAGGAAGGGGCCAGCTCCAAACTGTAAAAACAGTCTGCATGCCTAGGTGCTTGATTTTATACACCTGTGGCCATGGAAGTGATTGGAACACCTGATTCCGATAATTTGGATGGGTGAGCAAATACTTTTGGCAATATAGTGCATGTTAACTCTGAGTGATATTATTCGGAAGCATGGTGTTAGTTTCCACTGTTATGCTGATAACACACTGTTGTATGTTTCTGCAAAACCAGATGAGAGACACCGGTTTAATAGAATTGAGGAATGTGTGAAGGACATTAGACACTGGATGTTTATTAACTTCCTTCTGCTTAACTCTAACAAGATAGAAGTACTTGTACTAGGACCACATGTAGCTAGAAGTACAACCCCGATTCCAAAAAAGTTGGGACAAAGTACAAATTGTAAATAAAAACGGAATGCAATGATGTGGAAGTTTCAAAATTCCATATTTTATTCAGAATAGAACATAGATGACATATCAAATGTTTAAACTGAGAAAATGTATCATTTAAAGAGAAAAATTAGGTGATTTTAAATTTCATGACAACAACACATCTCAAAAAAGTTGGGACAAGGCCATGTTTACCACTGTGAGACATCCCCTTTTCTCTTTACAACAGTCTGTAAACATCTGGGGACTGAGGAGACAAGTTGCTCAAGTTTAGGGATAGGAATGTTAACCCATTCTTGTCTAATGTAGGATTCTAGTTGCTCAACTGTCTTAGGTCTTTTTTGTCGTATCTTCCGTTTTATGATGCGCCAAATTTTTTCTATGGGTGAAAGATCTGGACTGCAGGCTGGCCAGTTCAGTACCCGGACCCTTCTTCTACGCAGCCATGATGCTGTAATTGATGCAGTACGTAGTTTGGCATTGTCATGCTGGAAAATGCAAGGTCTTCCCTGAAAGAGACGTCGTCTGGATGGGAGCATATGTTGCTCTAGAACCTGGATATACCTTTCAGCATTGATGGTGTCTTTCCAGATGTGTAAGCTGCCCATGCCACACGCACTAATGCAACCCCATACCATCAGAGATGCAGGCTTCTGAACTGAGCGCTGATAACAACTTGGGTCGTCCTTCTCCTCTTTAGTCCGAATGACACGGCGTCCCTGATTTCCATAAAGAACTTCAAATTTTGATTCGTCTGACCACAGAACAGTTTTCCACTTTGCCACAGTCCATTTTAAATGAGCCTTGGCCCAGAGAAGACGTCTGCGCTTCTGGATCATGTTTAGATACGGCTTCTTCTTTGAACTATAGTTTTAGCTGGCAACGGCGGATGGCACAGTGAATTGTGTTCACAGATAATGTTCTCTGGAAATATTCCTGAGCCCATTTTGTGATTTCCAATACAGAAGCATGCCTGTATGTGATGCAGTGCCGTCTAAGGGCCCGAAGATCACGGGCACCCAATATGGTTTTCCGGCCTTGACCCTTACGCACAGAGATTCTTCCAGATTCTCTGAATCTTTTGATATTATGCACTGTAGATGATGATATGTTCAAACTCTTTGCAATTTTACACTGTCGAACTCCTTTCTGATATTGCTCCACTATTTGTCGGCGCAGAATTAGGGGGATTGGTGATCCTCTTCCCATCTTTACTTCTGAGAGCCGCTGCCACTCCAAGATGCTCTTTTTATACCCAGTCATGTTAATGACCTATTGCCAATTGACCTAATGAGTTGCAATTTGGTCCTCCAGCTGTTCCTTTTTTGTACCTTTAACTTTTCCAGCCTCTTATTGCCCCTGTCCCAACTTTTTTGAGGTGTGTTGCTGTCATGAAATTTCAAATGAGCCAATATTTGGCATGAAATTTCAAAATGTCTCACTTTCGACATTTGATATGTTGTCTATGTTCTATTATGAATACAATATCAGTTTTTGAGATTTGTAAATTATTGCATTCCGTTTTTATATACAATTTGTACTTTGTCCCAACTTTTTTGGAATCGGGGTTGTAGGTTTTCTGATTACATAGTAACTCTGGATGGCCTTTGTTTCTTCACGTGCAGTAGTAAAAGATTTCAGAGTGATTATTGACCCCAGTCTTTCATTTGAAACTCATATCGATAATATTACCCGGATAGCTTTCTTTCATCTCAGAAATATTGCCAAGATAAGAAATTTAATGTCCCTAAAAAGACGCAGAAAAACTAGTTCTTGCTTTTGTTACCTCAAGGTTAGATTATTTTAATGCCTTACTGTCTGGATGTTCCAGTAAGTGCATAAACAAGCTCCAGTTAGTTCAAAATGCAGCAGCAAGAGTCCTTACTAGAACTAGAAAATATGACCACATCACCCCTGTCTTATCCACACTGCATTGACTCCCAATCAAATTACAGGCGCTTGGCCCAACACAGGAGAGCCAGCTCCTCAGGCCAGGACTCGGCTGTCTACATTCATCTTAACAACAAAGGACACTCATTTCAGGATTGTAATGTACGCATTTTAGCCAGAGAGGATCGTTGGTATGAGCGAGGAGTTAAAGAAGCCATTTTTGTCAACCTGGAACAGCCATCACTGAACAGAGGTGGGGGTCTAATGGCCCTTTTCCACTACCCTTTTTCAGCTCACTTCAGCTCGCTTCAGCTCACTTCAGCCCGACACGGCTCGCGTTTCGACTACCAAAAACCGGCACGACTCAGCTCGTTTCAGCCCTGCTTAGCCCCTAAAACTCGCACCGTTTTGGAGTGGGGCTGAAGCGAGCCAAGCCGTGCCGAGTGAGGTTGGGGGCGTGAGCAGACACTCCCCTGTGCACTGATTGGTGAGGAGGAGTGTCCTCACATGCCCACACACACCCCGCGAGCGCGCTGGGATCTGTAAACACCGCAAACCCGGAAGGAGAATAATTACGAATTACGAGAATTTCTGAAGCCTTATGCGCCTCACCTCATCTATACGCTCTTGCCAGTATCTGTCCGCGTTGTCGGTGACAACAAGCCACAGCACCAAGACCAGCAACACTAACGACTCCATGTCCTCCATGTTTATTGTTTACTATTCGGGTGGTGAGACTACCGCTTAAAAGATCACTGAATCAGTGACATACAGAGCATCGTGGACGAGTTCGCGGAGCGCAAGGCTCGTCGTATGCCCTTCAAATAATGCGCGCAGTAGGCTATTGATGTTTTATTATGAGCCATGTACAGTATGTCACCTAATGTTTTTTTGTTTCTGAGTTACATGTTCGTTTGAAGGACTTAATGTACAAACTAACATAGTTGCACCCCGTAGTGTTGAAATTGGTAAACACAGTGCATTCAGTGAGGTTTGCACCGCCCTCCTTTTATTTCTGACTCTTCCTGTCACCGTTGCAGCCTCTGAGCGCTCATTCGTATGCCCTTCAAATAATGTGCGCAGTATAGGCTATTGATGTTTTATTATGAGCCATGTACAGTATCCTAATGTTTTTTGTTTCTGAGTTACATGTTCGTTTCAAGGACTTGATGTACTAAATAACATAGTTGCACCTGGTAGTGTTGAAATTGGTAAACACCGCAGTTGCGGACATTTTGTAGCCTAAAATGATGTTATGATAAGCTTTAATAAAGTGCCCGGTCATTTGCCCCGCCCCCGGCCCGGCTCTGACTTGTTCCGCCACTGTCACTGATGTCACTGTTTGCGCTGCTTAACGACATCACGTGACGTCCACCCACTTTCTCTAACTCCACCCAATGTGTCCACCCACTTCCAGCCAGCACGGTTCAGCGCGGTTGTAGTCGAAATGCAACTCCAACAGCCCCGCTCAGCTCGACTCGGCACGGCTCAGCCGCGTTTGTAGTGGAAAAGCGGCATATGACATCATTTGTCAACCATCTACAAGGCGGTATTGGACACTCTTCCCAGACGGCTGGGTGTACGCCAGGACCCAGCTGTTTTCAGTGACTCACAGGAGGACAGAGAGTGTCAGATTGCCATTGATCACCCTAACGGACAATCCTTTGATCACCCTAATGACTCGCCGTTCACACCCAGCCTTCAGTGACCCACACCAACATGATGCCTCAATGACACCTTAGATGAGCTGGTCATCAGAATTCTGATTCCGATCCAGGAGAGGATAAGGTGGGGTTTACATTAGACCATATCAGCGGATCATCAGATTAACGTTTTTAAAACGATTAGCATGCACACAGCAACACCAATACACGATTCGCGTGCACACAGCAACGCCAATACACGGATACGCTCGCTCCGCAGGCATCCTGCGCTCCAAATCACTCCGCCCTGAACAGCGAGTGCCCTCTGGAGGGTGCGCACTCCGGCCCTGCGCAGCTCACAGAGCACGCGAGTGGAGTGCACGAGCAGTGATTCGGGACTGAGCCGCTGTGTGTGTGATCTCAGTGCATATCACTTACCACTTGCAAGTGGAAGGATGGCAAGCCTAAAGACAATCATAACTACACAATGGGCAGTATTTGCAGTATTTTCATACTTTTATACTCTTTAATGAAAGGTGATACAAGGCGGAAGTCCGCGCCGTTTTTCAGCAGTCGCGTCACATGACCAACGCCAGCGAATCAGGAAGGTGGATGTCACAGTGACGTTGTCCAATAACGACGTCAGCTAGAGCTCAGCACAGCGTATCCGCGTATTCTCAATGTTTACACAGCACCGGACCAGACACGATCTGGATTGAATACGTGGACGCTGGCGGATTCCCGTTTCCCGGCGTTTTAATGTAAACGGACAGTGCATCCGCGAAGAAAACGAGACAGATACGGTCTAATGTAAACTTGGCCTAAATATCTGATACTCCCTATTAGTCAGACAGAACTGAGGAAGCCTTTTGGAGAGGTGAAACGTTTTCAAGAATCTTCAAGCAAGTCCAGTTGCCCATTTCTACCACCCACAGTTTACTATGACCTGGATGATTGAGAATCTTCACAGACAATACCAAATACAGTGCAATATCCTGAGTTTTGTAGCTGAACTGAGTTTCTATAACTAATGTGCAATTAACATCTGCAACTCAACACGCCCAGTTGTATATATATTCTTTGTTTTTCTGCTGTATTGTGACATGCACCATTTGTATATACTGTATATTATTTGTTTTTCTGCTGTGTTGCATGTTCCCATCTAAATGTTTGCACTGGGGTGTGTGCTTTCCATCTCATTATATAAATTTCCCTGCACCTTCTCCCATCGTTCTAGCTTTCTTCACTACACTTTCTTCCTCGTCCATTCTTTTATTCTTGTTTCCACCATCATTGCTTTTAAAAAACGCCATTATTCTCTGCATAGCGAATATATTTCTCAGCTCGGTCCGAACCAGCTCTCAGTTATCTCTCAGTTAAAAAAAACTTTAACTTTTTCACTCCCCCCCCAGCTAAAGACAGAGACAATGCACGCAACTACAGACAGGGAGCAAGGTGCAGGCAGAACACACACACGCACGTACACAACACTGAACACACACACTTACAACAATACAGGCCGTTACTCATTACACTATATCAGGTAGGCTATCCAGCGCTGGATTTACATACTTTGCAGTTTAACGTTTGACACATTTTAGAATGTTAAACTCGTCGCGTCTGTGCTCAGTGCTTTCCTAAATTGGCGGCCGCAAGAAGCCCTCGCACGAATGCGCGTTTTTTTTTCGTCGTTCGCATGCCGAAAAATTCGCTCGCAAATGCGAGTGAAATGTGCGCACTGTAGAGCCCTGATCCACAGTCAGACAGATTGTGTACAACTGGAGGAAATTCAAGACCATTGTTACCCTCCCCAGGAGTGGTCGACCAACAAAGATCACTCCAAGAGCAAGGTGTGTAATAGTCAGCGAGGTCACAAAGGACCCCAGGGTAACTTCTAAGCAACTGAAGGCCTCTCCAAGCCGGTATACAGGACTGATCAACAGTTACCGTAAATGTTTAATTGCAGTTATTGTTGCACAAGGGGATCACACCAGATACTGAAAGCAAAGGTTCACATACTTTTGCCACTCACAGATGTGTAATATTGGATCATTTTTCCTCAATAAATAAATGACCAAGTATAATATTTTTGTCTCATTTGTTTAACTGGGTTCTCGTTATCTACTTTTAGGACTTGTGTGAAAATCTGATGTTTTAGGTCATATTTATGCAAAAATAAAGAAAATTCTAAAGGGTTCACAAAATTTCAAGCACCACTGTACATGTAACTTCCATCCATCCATCCATTATATGTAGCTGCTTATCCTGTTCTACAGGGTCGCAGGCAAGCTGGAGCCCATCTCAGCTGACTATGGGCGAGAGGTGGAGTACACCCTGGACAAGTCACCAGGTTATCACAGAGCTGACACAGATTATTTACGTAATTTGCTTCAGAATGTGATTGTCTCAGTTCATCTGATTATTTAATTAGCCTTTTACATTTTATCAGTGAAAATGCATGCATGTACATGTATGTTGCATAAGTTATAACACCTATCCTGTTTTAATGAGAGCCAACCCACAATCAGTGAAGTCAAATCAGTCTTAGTTGAGCAAGTCGGTAACAGTATTTTTTACTTTCACCATAAATTTTTATTTATATGGCTTTGGTCTCTAGCTGTCAAAGGCCTCGGCCTTAAAATCGGTTCCTGCTGTGACGTCACGCACTCAGGGCTGGCTGGCTCAGCAAGGCAGCTCAAATGCCAACTTTGGGGTCGATTTTAACTCTTGAAAATATATGTATTTTTTCTTCCCATTTATGCAGGATACAAGAGTCAAGGATGGAGACACTATCCACTCAGAAATGTATTTAAAAATAAAGGTTCTGCGTATCTCCTTTAACTATTTTTAAAAGCAAGTACTTCAGTACTTTAACTTAAGAAAAAATTTGACTGTACAACTTTCACTTGTATCGAAGTAACATTTGACCAGTGGGATCTGTACTTTGACTTACTGTAAGTAATAAAGTTGGGTACTTTGTCCATCTCTGGTTGCACAATTGTAGTTGGTGACACAGTTACAGAAGCAAGTTATTTATAAATCACGCTATCTGCTATCACCCAAATGAGGATGTGTTCCCTTTTGAATCTGGTTCCTCTCAAGGTTTCTTCCTCGTGTCATCTGAGGGAGTTTTTCCTTGCTACCATCACCACAGGCTTGCTCATCAGGAATAAATAAATTTATTAGGGAGAAAATTAACTCATATGTTTAAAATCTTTAATTTTCTGTCCAGCTGCTTTGTGACAATGTCTGTTAAAAGTGCTATAATAAATAAATAAATAAATAGTAACTCTGGATGACCTTTCTGTTTCATTGTGTGCTTCAGTAAAAGACCTGCCCCTTTTCCACCAAAGCAGTTCCAGGGCTGGTTCGGGGCCGGTGCTTAGTTTGGAACCGGGTTTTCTGTTTCCACTGACAAAGAACTGGCTCTGGGGCCAGAAAAACCGGTTCCAGGCTAGCACCAACTCTCTGCTGGGCCAGAGGAAAGAACCGCTTACGTCAGCGGGGGGAGCGGAGTTGTTAAGACCAACAACAATAAGACCGCGAAAGATCGCCATTTTTAAGCGACGAGAAGCAGCAGCTGTACAAACGCGAAGTCATCCATTATTATTATTGTTGTTGTTGCTGCTGCTTCTTCCGCGTTGTTTTTGCTTCGATATTCGCGCCAAGGTTTATGCAAACGTAGCGACGTAACTGATGTATACAGCGACGTAATGACGTATACAGCGACGTAACTGACGTATACAGTGACGTAACTGACGTGGCTTCGCTTAGCACCGCGAGCTATGGAAAAGCAAACTGGTTCTCAGCTGGCTCACAAGTTGAACAAGTTGATTCGGCACTGGCCCCGAACCAGCCCTGGAACTGATTTGGTGGAAAAGGGGTAAATGTGATTATTGACTTCAGTCCTTCATTTGAAGCTCACTGGGGCAGCGGGGGCATGGCCAAGCAGCAGTCTGTGGAAAATACATTTAATCCTGGGAACTGTGTGCACAGGAGTTTATTTTGTGTTTACTCTCCCCCCCCCCGGCTGGCTACTTATTTGTCATGGCTGGCTAGTATGAGCCTTAGTGGAAAGCCCTGGGAATGCGTAAATGTCAAGTTCGATTTTAGATTTACGAACCCGAAAACAATGTCGAAAAACTGGCGTTAAAAAAAAATTAACCGCACAAACGGCACTCACCCGGCCGGTGGACCGGAAACAGAACATTTTTTAATAATGGCCTTATGACAGAGCATCATAAGTTGTTTACGTGGTGTTGGTCTCCGTGAGACTGAATCTTCTGTCATTTAGATGTTTATACATGGAAAAGGAGCGCTCAACGTCCACACTCGCCACTGGTAACCATATGGCGTCCTTGGCCACCAGAGTATTCGTTTCTTTTTCGCGGTCACCATTCTGGTTGCGACGCGGGGAGCGAATCTGTAAACAAGCAGCTCATTGACTGGCTAGGTGTGCCACAAGCCAATCAATCACCGACAAAGCTGCCTTGACCGGAAAGGCGTGTCTGCTTGGGCGTTAGCGGCAGTTACACTTTGACACGCGAGCAATGTTTCACTATAAAAATTCCGTAATTTCCGTCCGTTTTCCACGATTGCGGAAAATCATTGGCCCTATGAGAGTGAGACAGTGAGAGGGCCACCCCTATACCCCCCCCCAAAAAAAATCTTAATGGATTTACACGATTTGGAAAAATTACTTTTTCAGAACCGAAAAAAACGGAGCTTCTGGCACATGCCGGAAAACTTGCACCCACGTATTCCAGAGATTTCTGTGTTTCTGATCACATGGCTATTTTTTTTTTAAATATTGCTGTCCCTGAGCCTCTCCATCACAGGTGTGCATTTCGCACCATCACATACAGGAACACAAAAAACAGTTACAGCTGATTTATTTGACACACTACATCCTATTCTGACCACTAAATCATTCAACTCATCCCCTGAGGAATTAGTCATGCTCTACAACTCTCACCTTGCTGACTCTCTCAATCACCTTGCCCCCCTCACTCTGCTCCGTGGTTCACACCTGAGCTTCGTAAAATGAAGGCTGCTGGTAGGCAGCTGGAGAGACTTGGTCGTAAAACTGGCCTGACAGTTCATGCGCTGGCATACAGTGACCATGTCTCTGCCTACAAAGAGTCTTTAATTGATGCCAAGACCAGCTATTACACCACCATCATTACCAGAGGCCAAGGAAACCCTAGAGCCCTTTTTTCTACTGTAAACAAACTTCTCTTGCCTGCTAAAAACTTTCCTCTTACTCCTTCCACTGATCTTTGTTGTAAATTTCTTGAATTTTTTCAAAACAAAATTAACTTTATATACAAGCAGATCAAATCCACTCCCATCACTCCCTCTAATGTCCCCTTTCCCTGTCCACCACCAGCTGGATCTTTCTCTGCTTTCTCATTAGTTGATGAGCAGTATGTCCTCGGCTTAGTATCTAAATCCAGGCCTACTACCTGTCTCCTCAACCCTATGCCCACCTCTTTGGTCAAGATTTGCCTGCCAGTTCTTAAGTTGGTTAAGATAAAACTCGTCCCTTTCAACTGGATTAGTCCCTCAGGCTCTCAAAACAGCAGCTATCACTCCTGTCTTGAAAAAACCTGGAGCAGCTATTGATGATTTTAAAAATTATTGCCCCATTTCCAATCTTCCTTTCATTGCAAAAGTCCTAGAGCGTATTGTTGCCAATCAGCTCCAAGAGCATTTAACCCAATATAATCTTTGAGAGAAGTTTCAGTCTGGGTTTAGGGCCATGCACAGCACCGAGACTGCCCTGATCAAGCTTGTCAACGATTTGCTGTTAGCTGCTAACACTGGCCATGTCAGTATACTTGTTCTCCTCGACCTTACAGCAGCTTTTGACACTGTATGTCACAATCTTTTATTGAGCCGCTTATAAACTCTGCTTGGCATCACTGGTTCTTCTTTAGCCTGGTTCAAATCTTATCTTACCATGAGAGAACAGTTTGTGTCAATTGGAGACTTCAGATCCCCTAAATCACCCCTCCTTCATGGTGTCCCTCAGGGCTCTGTCCTGGGACCCTTATTATTTGTAATATACATCCTCCCTCTTGGCCACATAATACAGCATTATGGGCTCAACTTTCACTGTTATGCAGATGACACCCAAATTTACATTCAAACCAAATCCTCTCATCCACTCCCTCCGTCCAATCTTGTCAACTGTCTAAATGCAGTTAACAATTGGATGGTGCAGAACTTTCTTAAAGGTCCCATGGCATCGTTTTTTCATTAATTGTGCGGTGGTCTCTAGTATGAATGAATGCCGTGAGCCGGTTTTGGTGAAAAAAAAAAATGCTGTGGTTCTCCTGTTTCAGGCTGTTCTAGTTTGGTGGAGGAGCGGGTGGCGGAAGAGCGACAGGATTTCAGCTCTTATTAATATTCATGACATGTAAACGTGTTACCTCTGATTGGCTAACAGCACTGTGACGCTACCTCCAGTGGGTCAGAACAAGCAGATGTGGGTGTCTTACTATGGCAAGAGAGAAGGTACAAACCGCGAAGGGAAAAATACCGCGCGCTGACGTCATTAAGGTGCGACGCGAGGAAATAAAATAAATTCAACAAATGTTTGGGTTTTTACTGAACAAACAAACAAATAAAATGAACGAGTGACTTAAAAAAAAAAGAATATGGGTGTCTTTGTAAAAAGTGTTTTGATTGGCTATTATAACAGAGCATGCTGCATGCTTTTTGGTTTTGTAGCGCAGAGTACCTGGCTAACTGCAGGAAGCGGTTAGCTGCACAGCTAATGTAGCCATTGCAAGGCTAACGCACCGATTTTAAAACACGGCAAAACGGCTTAACAGTTATACACTTACTTGTTTGCTGTTTGTGGCTGATGCGGCAGGGATGCTTGGTACAGACCCAGGCTTCAGTGACAGTTGATGTGCAAAACCTGCCCTGTACTGTCCCAAGTTGTGGAAACATTCATCAGGAAAATGCTTCCGACAAACATACACCGTCTTAGGTAGACTCGACGGCGTATTATTGGAGTAAATAAAATTAAGCCACTGCGTCTTCAGGGGCTCTCCCGTCGGCAGTAAAAACAGACTCCTTTCTGTGTTGTCACATCCATGTACAGCGCAACTTCCATGTTTGGTGGCAACTTTTGAGCTGGGCGGGCAATCCATACAGTGGGTGGGAATCCGGGGGGCGTGGGGATCATCTCCCTTGCTGACGTAGTAAAGGGAAGAGCCTATCAACGCGCCATTTTGATGCGCCATTCTCAAATGTTGACAAAGGGTGGGCATAGTTTGGTTTACACATTATGCAGGCATGAAAACGGGTCAGGGGTGAAAAAGGTGAGAAGGGTGCGCGAGTGGTGATGTGGCCTCTGGTGTTGTTTTATTTTGTTTGGGGGGGTCCTCCCCCAGAATAAATATTATAGCCTCCTTACTAAGTATACTGTATTGACATTTGCACAAGGACATACAGTACAAATACAAATTCAAATACATGTAGTTATAGTGAAATCATGCCCTGGAAAAAATGCGAATAATAGAACGAAGAAAGTGGAGAACACACAAGGAATAGTGATCATTTTTTCTTTGTATTTGCCTGGACCACCAGTGTCTCCATGGCCCGCTTTCGCCGAGTTACCACATGTTTCAGCCTTGCCCGCTTCTCTCCTTCAGCAGTCTGTTTCTTGGCCTGCTGAGCACTGCAAGTTGCTTGAGAGCCATACTTGCTCTGCTGCTTTTCCTCCTTGTTCACCCTCTGCTGGTGTTTGTATGTGGCTGCTGCAGAGTTAATGTTCTTGCACAATGTTCTGTCCACTTCCCCAAACTTCACGTCCTCCCTTCTAAAGAGCTGCATAGCTGTCTTCCCCCTGGACATCAGCATGTACTTGACCGTCTGTACTGCATTAAATGTTTCCACATTCATGTTGCCACTCCTTTGATCAATTACATCATTCATCAGACTAAATAAGGACTCGACTCTAGGTCCATGAAAGATGGAGGCGCAACACTTAACCAGTGCACCCAGGGAGGGGCACTTGTCTGGTTTGTCGAAGACATGACCCCACCACTCCACGATGCTCTCTCCCTCGAAGCTGGGGATGGTCAGGTCAACACTGAACCGCACAAGTTCCTTCTGGATATCCTGATCTGCTGGCAAGAGGTGCCAGGGATCCCAGCAGTAAGTTTAAAAAATAGAGGAATGTAAGAAACTATCAGCAGGGGTCAAGGGGGCTGCAAGCCCCCTGAAGCTGTTGAGATTTTAACATTTAAAGATGCTATAGAACACATTTTTTACATAGATTTAACATAGAAAAGCAACATAATTTAACAATAATGTGTATCTATTTGATGCCATATTTTGTAATCAATGACATAAGTGGCAAAAAAAATTGTTATTTATAAAAATTAGATGAAAATGTAGCTTTGAAGAATATACTTCTAACCCGGACACTGTTCCGCTATCTCTTATGGACAATATCTTTTTTCCACGACATATTCAGGGCTGTGAAATTGTAAATAAGAAATCCGAGGAAAAGGGGGGGTCTGGGGGGCACAGCCCCCCAGCATAAATCGGGGGTCTGGGGCCCACAGGGCCCCAGACACCAAGCCATTTTAGGTGTTATATGGTGTATTCTGAGCATTTCCTGCAAGTGAAAAATTGATCTCAACAAGTAAATATTTGACTAGTCTTGGTCTTCATTTTGCCATATAAAATACCTATCAACAGTTTTCTCTTTTAAAATGAAAGATCCATGTAAAATACCTTGAAATATCTAATAAGTGCCTATGTATTTTATCTCTTAATCAAAATAAAAGTTAAAAAAATGTGTAAATAAGAATTTAAAGAAATGTTAATAAAAGAAAACTTTGATAGGCCTTTCAAAATGACTTTGTGAAAAATCATGCTCAATATTTAAGTGAGAGATACCTGTTGTCTTCCAAATTACACTTAATTCTTGTATTATGTCCTGGCTTTTTCCAAGAATCTGTCACAATGTCTCTTGTCTACAGAGCAAAAGTTTAAAAAAAACCTAATGTTTCTTATCTAATATATTATTTACGTCTTTTCTTTTACTTGTGGCTCCTTCTATTCCTCTTTGCATCACTCCCAGCTATTTCTTTCAATTCATCTTTCAGTAAGGCTACTAGTTATTAGTTCTATAGTATTTGCATTCCTCTATTAAAGCTATTTACAAAATGTTCATAGTCTGTCAAACAGCATCTAATGAAAGTCTTTTAATTTTCTTTTCTTTAACACCATCTCTTTCAGTTTTGCAAACTTGTTCTTTTTCATCTTTTCCTTCAGTCTGTCTGTGTGTTCTTTTCTAGCCCTCTTTGCATTTCTCTCAAACACCTCCTTAGCTTTCCTTTTTGATGGCATCTTAACTATGTCTGATCTTGCACCCTGTAAGTACAAAATTCACGTACGCGGTGCCATGTCACGCAATAGCCATTTTTAGCTCTGTCATGCACTCCGTGTTGCCAGATACTGCTGATGTTTTCCAGCCCAAAATATGTTCAAAACCCACCAAAATGCACTTGAAACCGCCCAATCTGGCAACACTGCTCCTGAGTCGCAGTCAAGACGTGTTCCACGCTCAGCTGGCATAAAACTCCGCAAACCCGGCTGTATTGAGCCGCCGGTCTCGTGCAAGGCGATTAAAACCGACTAGACCCCCCCCCCCAATGATTTTTAATGCAAAAATAGACGTTTTGTGAAGATATTTTTCGCGACAGAATCCGTGGAAATTTCACAGCCCTGCATATTGAATTAAGTTCAACGCATTAGAAACAAAAGCACGAACGGAGTTAAAACACATTTTCTAGCAAATGGGCGCAGCCATATTGTTTTCTCGTTCTATTGCGTACAGTCTCGCGGTATTTACATCAATTTAACTTCCGAGTGTTCCCGAATGTCAACGAGAACAAACGAAGCCGACGAAAACATCGCTAAACAAGCAAACCAAATCAGAATGTATTCTGCTGGTCATTTTACTTAAACATATTTTTAATGGATATACAAGAGATTAAAAAAAAAACAAAAAAAACACCACTTTGGCTAGAAAAATAGTGGAATTCCGCTAAATAGCGGACGTCTGGGATCCCTGAGGTGCCCCAGCATACCACTCAGCCTGCCAAGATATGGAAGTACCTGCAGCTTTCAGTTCTTTTTAAATCAAGGCTGAATACTTTCTTCTTTGCTGCTGTCTTTTATTAAATCAAATTTGAGACTTTTAATTTGATTTCTTTCAGCACGGACAGCACTACAAAATGGCGTCTCCACTATACAGTGCCCTATATAGTGAGTAGTGAGCAATTTCGGACACAGAGATTGTCAAAAGACGCGCGCGCCCTCTTTCGAATGCTGACGTAATCAAGCTGGAAGTTTCGTTTGTTTTGATAGCAATCAGGAAAGTTTGAAAAAAGTAGGAAATTCAGTCCGATGACTCAATTCAGCTTCCAGCGGTCTGGTCTGCACTCTGCCTGATGTGTGCACGCTCTGGCCAGCAGGAGAAGAGGCGCGAAATGATGCTGCTTGCCCTTCGCAGCGAGATGTACTCGTCGCTATGGCGTCAATATCAAAGCAGGAGGAGGAGGCACAAACCGGCACGAACTGGCTATGGATGCGAAGCGACCTCCTTGCCCTTTGGGTCAAAATCAAACCCCCCCCCATTTTTTTTTCTCATCGGATCTACACGATTCACGTAGGTCACCCATTTTGGTTTCAAAACGGCGAATTTCGCCGAAAGGTGAGGGATTTTCATGCATGATTATGAAATTTCTAGCCACTGGGGTGACTTAAGAAGGTCAGAGGAACTCATTTTAATGTTAAAAAACCTCAGAAAGTGAAAATTTCATGCCATGGGACCTTTAAATTAAATCAAGACAAAACAGAAGCCATCCTCATTTCCACCCCTTCTATCTTGAAAAAACTGGAGCACTCACAGCTATCTATTCCTGGTTATTTCACCTTCACTACTGTTGAAGTAAGAAATCTGGGTGTTATTCTGGACTCTACTCTCTCTTTTGACTCACACATTAAAAATATTACTAAAACAGCTTTCTTTCACCTGAAAAGTCTTTCCAAACTCCGTCCCTCTAAGTTCATCTGTAGCTGAAACGCTTATACATGCTTTTATCACCTCAAGATTGGACTACTGCAATGCCCTACTCGATGGCATTCCAGCCAAGCGACTAAATAGGCTGCAATATGTCCAAAACTCAGCTGCTAGGGTACTCACTCACACCAGGCCCTGGGATCATATTACTCCTATTCTCTACAACCTGCACTGGCTCCCAGTCAAATACCACATTCAGTACAAAATTATCCTACTTGTTTACAAATTCCTACATAACCTGGCCCCTCCCTATTTATCAAATCTCCTAACTCCATATCAGCTACCTCTAAATCTTTGCTCCACAGATGTCCACCTATTAGCAGTCCCTTACTCTCGGCTCTGCTCTATGGGTGACAGGGCTTTCAGTGTAAATGGCCCTAAGCTGTGGAATGCCCTGCCACTAGCGTTGCACCAATGCTCAACACTGTCCACTTTCAAAAAACAGCTAAAAACACATCTCTTTAGCTTCTCCCGCTCCTGACTGGCGAGGCACAGTTCGCAGCGCAGCAGCTCCCTGCTGACAGCCGGCTGGCCTACACTGACCTGACAAAAGCCATCCTGCAGCGGCTCGGCCGCTCCCCGGAGCAACATCACCAGCGCTTCCGGACGCTGGCATTGGAGGAAGTCGGCCGGCCGTTTGCATTCGGCCAGAACCTCCGGGACGCCTGCCGGCAATGGCTGAGGGCAGAAAACCCCGATGCTGACGAGAACATCGATCTGGTGGCACTGGAGCAGTTTGTCTTTCGACTTCCGGAAGGAACGGCGGAATGGGTCCAGTGTCCTCACCCGGCGTCGCTGGAGCGAGCCATCGAGCTGGCGGAGGACCATCTGGAGGTGGCTCTGACGGCAGGCAGACAAGGCGTCTCCCCTCGCTTCTCTTCTCTCTCTCTCTCTTTTCTCCCCCTGTCTCCCCCCCGTTCCCCTGCCACGGAGGCGGCGGCTGGCTCCTCCCCAGCCGGCCCGTCGCACCTGTGGTGTCCTCCCCTCTCCTGTGTCTGTGTTGTCTCCCCCTCAGGTGAGTGACACCCATAACACCAGTGCAGAGGGAAAGCCTGGGCCGGTGTGCTGGCACAGCGGGGAATCGGAGCATCTCCAAGGTCAGAGCTCCATAAGGGAGGTGGGTGCTGTAATCCGGATCCCTGACGAGCCAGAAACCGTCCCCGATCGGGCCGGAACGTATCGCATACTGGTGAGTATCCAAGGGGCTACATATCATGCTTTGGTGGATTCCGGTTGTAATCAGACCTCAATTCACCAACACCTGGTGCAAGGTGAGGCATTGGGGGGAGCACAAGCGGTGAAAGTGTTGTGTGTGCACGGGGATGTTCACCATTACCCTCTAGTGTCTGTTCAAATTCTATTCCGGGGCCAAATGCATAGAATAAAGGCGGCGGTTAGTCCCCGTCTCACCCACTCGTTGATTTTGGGTACTGATTGGCCGGGATGTAAAAACCTAATGGAATATTTAACACGCAGTGGGTCCTGCACTAGTAGGTCATGGGAAGATCCCAGTGTGGTGTTGACTGGAGAAGCTGTCACAGAGCCGTCTACGTCAACACCACGTCAGAGTGAGTAGCAGCCCACTCCTCCTCCCCCTCTCGGGGATTCCCTTCGGGATTTCCCGTTGGAGCAGTCGCGAGACGAGACTCTGCGGCATGCGTTTAACCAAGCGAGAGTAATCGATGGTCAAACTCTGCAGCCAAGAGCAGCACCGACCTTCCCCTATTTTTCCATTATTAAAGATAGATTGTACCGAGTGACGCAGGACACTCAAACCAAGGAACAAATAACCCAGTTGTTAATCCCAAAGAGCCATAGGGAACTCGTGTTCCATGAGGCTTACTTTAATCCCATGGCTGGACACTTGGGGCAAGATAAAACACTAGTCCGAATAATGGCCCGATTCTACTGGCCAGGGATTCGCGGGGATGTCCGTCGGTGGTGTGCGGCATGCCGTGAATGCCAATTAGTAAATCCCGCGGCCACTCCAAAAGCGCCTTTGCGCCCTCTTCCTCTAATCGAGACCCTGTTTGAGCGAATCGGGATGGATCTCGTCGGGCCATTAGATCGGTCAGCACGGGGATATCACTTTATTTTAGTTCTAGTGGACTATGCAACGCGATATCTGGAAGCAGTGCCTCTCCACAATATCTCAGCAAGCAGTATTGAGGAAGCGCTCTTCCGCTTTATCTCCTGGGTCGGGATTCCGAAAGAAATCCTGACAGACCAAGGCACTTCGTTTATGTCAAGCACACTGCGCGAGCTGTATGGGTTACTGGGGATTAAGTCTATCCGCACCAGTGTCTATCACCCACAAACGGATGGCTTAGTAGAGTGATTTAACCAGACACTCAAAAACAATCTGTAAATTCGTAAGTGAAGATGCGCATAATTGGGATAAGTGGCTCGAGCCCCTGTTATTCGCAGTACGAGAGGTCCCGCAAGCCTCCATGGGGTTTTCTCCCTTCTAATTATTTTATGGGCGTAAGCCGCGTGGCATTCTGGATGTGCTACGGGAAAATAAAGAAACATGATGTCACTACATGATACAGAAAAACTAGTTCATACTTTTGTTACCTCTAGGTTGGATTATTGTAAAGCTTTACTGTCTGGATGTTCCAGTAGGTGCATAAACGAGCTCCAGTTAGTTCAAAATGTAGCAGCAGGTCCTTACTAAAACCAGAAGATGTGATCACCCCATCAGATTTCACACTGTTTATAAAATACTAATATTAACCTATAAAGCACTGAATGGTCTCATGCCACAGTACCTGAGTGAACTTCTGGTCTTTTATGACTCCCCATGCCTACTTAGATCAAAAAGGTGCAGGCTATTTGTCAGTACTTCAAATAATGAAGGCTACAGCAGGGGACAGAGCCTTTTCTTACAAAGCCCCACAGTTATGGAACAGCCTTCCAAGTAGCGTTCAAGACTCAGACACAGTCTCAGTGTTTAAGTCTAGGCTGAAAACATTTGTTTAGTCAATCCTTTTGTTAATAGCTTTTTATTAGGTAAAAGAGCAGATCTGGAGGGTTGTCGGGCATAGTGTGTTTTGGTACTATAAACTGGGATGTTTGGATGCTGTCTCTCTCTCACACACACCAATGCATTTGTCAGGTTTGTTGACAGTTTATTGGCTGGCAGCTTTATGTCCCAGGGCACCTGGGATGTTTCCTTCTGTTTGTGTTACTTTTTGGCTCTCCCTTTTAGTTATACTGTCATAGTTAGTCTGGAATCCCTGCTTGCACTCAGCACTCAGTATACACTGTTGTTAACCATTATGTGACAATGAGCATAACCAACAATCCATTTATCTATCTCTCTCTCTCGCTACATATGCCACTCCTGAGATACCTGTGAAGCTGACCTCTCCTGCTCTCTGGACCTGCCTGATCCATCCTGATACCCTACTTCTAGCTGGAGTTCTCATCACTTCACTCCTGTTGAGGACAGCCCCATCTGGACAGCCTAAAGATTCACTTAGAACATGGCTTTGGACAATTAACAGTTTTGCCACGATGGCATAAGACTGCAGTTGCCATGAACAGTTTTGTTCTCAAGTCTCCATCAGTAAACAGTTGATAACATCAACAAAATAGACTTCATGTAAAAAAAAAAAAAAAATTATATATATATATATATATATATATATATATATATATATATATATATATATATATATGCGCGCCCAGGAACAACATCTGAAGCCTCAGTCCAGAAGAGCACAGTCCTAGGAACATCGAAGATACTGCGCAGAACCCTCAAACTCCCAGGCCTCTGGTAGAGGACCCGAGCTTGAGGATGACATGGATACCACCCCCCCGCCGGGGGTGAGAAGGAGATTTTTTATATATATGAATTTCCTCATTACACAAGTACACATTTTGACCATACAGGATATATTTATATATACAGTTATAGAAGTAAATAATTTTTAATCATGCTATCTTTTATCACCCAAATGAGTGTGGATTCTCTTTTGAGTCTGGTTTCTTCTTTCTGTAAATTACTTACTGTCTTGTTTCTTATACTCTAATTTGCTTACTGTAAATTGACTACAATGTAATGGCAACAATAACTCCAATGTAAACAGACTTAAGCTGGTACCTGCCACCTGACCCCTGTAGACATGCTGTATACCAAAGCTCAGGCCATTATTAAAAAATGTTCTGTTTCTGGTCCACCGGCCGGGTGAGTGCCGTTTGTGCGGGTGAAAATTTTTTTTTTTAACGCCGGTTTTTCGACATTTTTTTCGGGCTCGTAAATCTAAACTCGAACTTGACATTTACGCATTCCCAGGGCTTTCCACTAAGGGCCTCTGCATGCTCTTGCGACAAGGTTTTCGCAGATAGCTTTTCGCAGACAGTTGTAATTTATCGTTGAGCGGGGAGTAATAGGCGTGCGCGATGTTCTTCACCGCCACAACGCAAGGGGGCGCGAAGTCGCGAAATCGCTAGGAGTAGTTGGTGGGTGTGGTTAGTGGAGTGTTTATCCTCCGGTTACTTATAATGACTAGAACTGGAGTCGTATAGATGTACGTACTTCCTCACTTCCTCGATCAACCGCTCTTCGTGCTGCTCCATCTTCGCTCGCGTTTTTAAAAATGGCGGTCGTGAAAACAAAACAAACCAGGAAAGTAGGGAAGTGGAAGTGCGTGTACAGCGGATATACAGTGGACCAATCAGAGCCCTCTTGTCTGCGACGCTGTCTGCGGTGGTCACAATTTTTGGGAGGTGCGTGCAGAGCGTCTGCGAAGGTGGGGGGGCTACGCAGACGCTATCTACGACACCGTCTGCGAGGACTGGGTTGTCAGCATAAATTGGCCTCCGCCGAGTGCGCGCGCACACTACCGCCTCCGCCGAGTGCGCGCGCACACTACCGCCTCCGCCGAGTGCGCGCGCACACTACCGCCTCCGCCGAGTGCGCGCGCACACTACCGCCTCCGCCGAGTGCGCGCGCACACTACCGCCTCCGCCGAGTGCGCGCGCACACTACCGCCTCCGCCGAGTGCGCGCGCACACTACCGCCTCCGCCGAGTGCGCGCGCACACTACCGCCTCCGCCGAGTGCGCGCGCACACTACCGCCTCCGCCGAGTGCGCGCGCACACTACCGCCTCCGCCGAGTGCGCGCGCACACTACCGCCTCCGCCGAGTGCGCGCGCACACTACCGCCTCCGCCGAGTGCGCGCGCACACTACCGCCTCCGCCGAGTGCGCGCGCACACTACCGCCTCCGCCGAGTGCGCGCGCACACTACCGCCTCCGCCGAGTGCGCGCGCACACTACCGCCTCCGCCGAGTGCGCGCGCACACTACCGCCTCCGCCGAGTGCGCGCGCACACTACCGCCTCCGCCGAGTGCGCGCGCACACTACCGCCTCCGCCGAGTGCGCGCGCACACTACCGCCTCCGCCGAGTGCGCGCGCACACTACCGCCTCCGCCGAGTGCGCGCGCACACTACCGCCTCCGCCGAGTGCGCGCGCACACTACCGCCTCCGCCGAGTGCGCGCGCACACTACCGCCTCCGCCGAGTGCGCGCGCACACTACCGCCTCCGCCGAGTGCGCGCGCACACTACCGCCTCCGCCGAGTGCGCGCGCACACTACCCGCCTCCGCCGAGTGCGCGCGCACACTACCGCCTCCGCCGAGTGCGCGCGCACACTACCGCCTCCGCCGAGTGCGCGCGCACACTACCCGCCTCCGCCGAGTGCGCGCGCACACTACCGCCTCCGCCGAGTGCGCGCGCACACTACCGCCTCCGCCGAGTGCGCGCGCACACTACCCGCCTCCGCCGAGTGCGCGCGCACACTACCGCCTCCGCCGAGTGCGCGCGCACACTACCGCCTCCGCCGAGTGCGCGCGCACACTACCGCCTCCGCCGAGTGCGCGCGCACACTACCGCCTCCGCCGAGTGCGCGCGCACACTACCGCCTCCGCCGAGTGCGCGCGCACACCGCATGTCGGGGCGGCGGATGAGTTACTCTCCCCTGATCAATGAAGTCGGCGGGGAATTTGTGGTTATTATCGGTACAAACAGCGCGAATCACAACTTAAATGAGTGCGGTTCAGTTTGACATTATTGTCAGTCCGTTAGATAAACATTTAAGTTTATTAAAATCGAAAATTAATATTTAGAGCCTGTGGGCTACAAAAATAGTCATTAAAGTAGCCGGCTGTACTTAATTGTGTGGCCGCAGCAGGCGCTTGTGGAAAGCCCTGTTGAATCAGCTCTGCGCATGCGCCGTGTGGCACAAAAAAATGGCAGCCACCATGAAGGAAGCAGATCCGGAGCTTTCAAACATTTGCTTAAGTGTGAAATCGCAAAATGGTATTCTAGCGAACAACAAAATAGTAAAGATTCAGAAAAACAAATCATTCAGTGATCATTTTAATAGTGTAATTTCATCCGAACTAGGCCCAACGGTCGATTTAGAACTACAAAAAGTCCGTGTGTCGGACATTTTAAGTACCTTTTGTAAAAGTTTTGCAAATGTTGCAGTCAGCATTTAAAATGCTAACTTAAAGTTTTTGTACAAGTTTCAGTTGATTAAACTGTCATTTTATTAAATGTCTGCTTTTGTAATAAAAAAAGTACTGAAAGAAAAAGCAAACACAGCATTGCAATTTCTTATCCATCCATATATAATAAAAATAAAATTAAAAAAAAAAATCCCTCCCTCCCGACTGAAAATTTTTTTGTTCACCCGGTGGACAGGAAACGGATTTTTTTTTAAAGGATGGCCTCAATAAATGCTATACTCATTTACTATTTCAAGTGTCAGATGAACTTTGTCCAACAATCTCAAAATGTGAAACACAACATCGAAAAAAAACGTTAGTTCACTAACACAGCACACGTTTGTTCACTAACTAACTCTATAGATGGGATTTTTTTTTTAACTCTATAGCAACTTTGAAGGCAAAAGTACTGCATGAATTTGTTTTCCCCTTCTTTAAACACACTAAATCTTGCCTGTGACAGCTTCAGTAATTAGCAGATGAGCTGAATCAGGGATGTTAAATGAAGCAGAATGCTATACTCTCCGACACTCTATAGCAACCCTTTAGCCTTACACACCTGTGTGATGTGTCAATGTGATTTTTTTTTTTTACACAGAGATAATAAGATAAACAAGATGGAAATATCTGACCTGAGCTCTGTTCCTCTGTCCAGGCCGATCATTAAACGGACAACGTCCTGGCAGAAGCCATAGCTCAGGAAGAGAACTGCATTCTCAGCGATGTTGGCCGTCAGAGCTGGAGTAGTGCCATGATACAGACCACGTAACCCCACCTGCTTTGAGATGGACACAAAGCACTGCACAAAGCCACGGTACATCCCGGGAAATGTCTGCATCTTCACCTTGGCGGTATCAAATGGCTGGCCACACAGCACACATGCTATACCACCTTCAGGAAAAAAAAAAAAAAAAAAAAAAAAAAGAGATATAAGAGCAGCACCAATGACTTGGCTGAAAAATGTTACAAAATATGAATCTTTATTTCTTATTCTGATCATGTTTGTACAACAGTGTTTTAGGGCTGCTGTTAAAAAAAATAAAATAAAGATTTCAAGAGTAAAGTCATAATTTAATGAGAAAAAAGTTGCAATATTTCAAAAATAAAGTCATAAAACATTAATAAAATGGAACATATAACATTTGTGTGTTAACTTGAGGGATGTCATGAATTTGGTGAAGCAGGGGTGATAGCGTTCCGGCGCGCCGTGGCTGGGGAAAAAAAAAAAAAAATCTAGTTCGCCCATTGTCCTGTGTCATTCTGAGATGCGCAGATAGACAGTAAAGGGAATTCCCTTTACTGTCTATCTGCGCATCTCAGAATGACACAGGACAATGGGCGAACTAGATTTTTTTTTTTTCCCCAGCCACGGCGCGCCGGAAATCCGGCGCGGCACGCCGGAACGCTATCACCCCTGTGGTGAAGTTATTGTTTCTTTTGTTGAAGGAGAAATCGCAGGCAGTAGTTACCTTCAAAGCTATTGATGGTTACATCTGCAACATAAAAGCAGTAACTCCAGCGCACCCAGTATACTGTAGTGCAGCAATTGAGTCTCTGATGAGTTATGGCATATGGACTTGCCATAAGGCTTAAGTTATGGTACAAATCGATACGATTCGACATTGAGGGCTTGATGGAGTTCCAGTCCTTCGGCACTGATCATTTTGATTATCACTTATCTACATACACGCCCTATATATGACTATTCTCAAAATCTTATATTTATATTTTTTAAATAGTGGCCATAATATGCCTTCATAAGTTTGTGACCACACCAAAGTAATATACTTTCTCCTGCATGAGAGAGGTCTCAGTATATTAAGAAAACAAAATCAACAGGTGATTGTAATATACATCCATCCATCCAGCCATCCATCCATACATGCATACCACAGAGAGAGAGAGAGAGAGAGTTTGGACTCACCTAATTCAATGTTGTTGTTGTTTTTTTATTAATTAAAGAGACACTTCATGTCTTAAAGTAATGATGAATGTTGTTTCTCTTTACTTAGTTGAGTGGTTCTTGATATAATATGGATTATTACAATTGTGGAATAGGACTATTTACTGTATTTTTATTATTTACTGTTTGAGCTCAAGCACAAGAAATTGCACTAATTAACTTTTGACGAGACACACCGGGGGGCGGCACGGTGGTGTAGTGGTTAGCGCTGTCGCCTCACAGCAAGAAGGTCCGGGTTCAAGCCCCGTGGCCGGCGAGGGCCTTTCTGTGCGGAGTTTGCATGTTCTCCCCGTGTCCGCGTGGGTTTCCTCCGGGTGCTCCGGTTTCCCCCACAGTCCAAAGACATGCAGGTTAGGTTAACTGGTGACTCTAAATTGACCGTAGGTGTGAATGTGAGTGTGAATGGTTGTCTGTGTCTATGTGTCAGCCCTGTGATGACCTGGTGACTTGTCCAGGGTGTACCCCGCCTTTCGCCCGTAGTCAGCTGGGATAGGCTCCAGCTTGCCTGCGACCCTGTAGAACAGAATAAAGCGGCTAGAGATAATGAGATGAGACACACTGGTTAACTGAAAAACATTCCAGGTGACTACCTCATGCAGATAATGCCGATAACTCATGCAGATAATGCCGATAGTGTGCAAACCACCATCAAGGTAAACGGTAGCTACTTTGAAAAATCTAAAATATGAAACATAGGGTTTTTTTAAAAATTTTTTGTTTACTACATAATTCCCTATCTGTTCCATATGTTATTTCATCGTTTTGATGTCGTCAGTATTGTTCTACAATGTAGAAAATAGTCAAAATACAGAAAAACCTATGAATGAGTACGGATATCCAAACTTTTGACTGGTATTGCATGTTATTGTAATGCGGCAATGACAGACCAGACGCTCGTGGATTAAGAACAAACTCAGGGTTTTAATAGACACAGTGAGAGAAGGCAATGTACAATAACCAGGCCAGGTCAATACCGGGAAATCCAACTGAGTAATGAGGGCTAGACAAATCGTGGTCATGAAACGGGCGAGAGTTGAAGAACCTGAAATCAGGAAAACACAGGCAGAATAAACACAAGGGCTAGGCAAATCGGAGTCGAGAAACAGGTGGAGATCAAGAAACCGGGAAGCGAGAGAAAGAGCAAACAAACAGAAGGGCTAGGCAAAACGGGAAGAAACCGGAACGCAAAAAGGGTCATACACGGAAATGCAATCAGAAACAAACGCTCAGTAGGCTCACGAAAAATGTGGAGGCAATACTGTGCAAAGAACTAGCTTGTTGAGCTTCTTTTAGGGACACTCCCACTCGAACTGATTTGGCGTCCTATAAGGATTGGAATTGCTAGTTCTCATATTGTGACCAAGCACACGCATTAAATACGAGTTTCTTTTTTCCAAAATTAAATTTTTATTTCTTTTCCAATAATAAACCTATAAATGTCATCATAAAATTCTTTATGTAGCAGTACATTTTTTATATTAATTTCTAATTGTTTATTTCTCATTTTTTGAATAATTTTATCATGAAAGTTTGGATATTTGATACAATCTAGAAGCAAGTGTTTGATATTTTCTTTTAGACCACAAGTTGTACATTGATTGGACTTTTTTATTTTTATTTTAAAGAAATAGTGTATCATTAAGTAGACGTTTTCCAAATCCGAGTCTTGTAATTATCCTTTGTTTGTTTCTGTCAGAATATGTGGTATGTGTTCCAATATTTGGTTCTAGTTGATAGAAAAATCTACCAGTTTGAGAGTTATCCCATCTGTCTTGCCATATTGTAAAAATAACATCTTTGATATGGTTTATGATATCAGCAGTGGTAAAAGGGTAATGAATGTCATAACAGGTTTCATTTACTGATCTTTTGGCCAATTTATCAGCCATTTAATTTCCTATAATACCCACATGAGCTGGAATCCAACAAAAAACAACTTTACCACCCATATGTTTAAACTGATACATAAGATATCAGAAATCTAATAATTCTATATCATTATCTTCCTTTTGAATTTTTTGAAGGACAGACAAGGAGTCAGAAAATATTACACTTTGAGGGAGAGATTTATCAATGAGAAGTTCCAAAGCCTTTGTAATTGCTATTAACTCAGCTCTAAAGATAGTACCGTTTGAGATTTTATAATCTTTTTGAATGTTTCGACTTGGAATTACAATGCCAGATGCACAATCGAGATCTCTTTTTGAACCATCAGTAAATATATGTAAGTGTTGATTGTATTGGAGTTGAATGTGTTCTAATGCTGATTGTAGCATGTAGCAACTATTATCCTCTTGTTTGGATATTTTAGGGACTAAATCTAAGTCAATTTTTGGAGCTTGGGATTCCCAGAATGGAAAAGGATCAACCAAAGGATAACAAGCTGGAACCGGGAGACTGTTAACCAAATGTACAACTTTAGAGAATATAGGATGAAAGCGAATATTAAGGTCACAATTGTTCTTCAAGAAAACATTTTTTTGTTGGATGATCTTCAAAAGATCTATATTTAATTGCACTTTGAGTTTGTTTGAATTCTCTTCTTAGATCCAAAGGCATAATAGAGCAGTCCATCTCCAAAACAGAGCTAGGAGTACATTTAAGAGCACCAGTGCAGATTCTAAGGCATTGATTTTGAATAACATCTAATTTTCTTTTGATAGAAATACTTGCAGTATCATAAACTTCACAACCATAATCAAGACATGATAGAATTAGAGATTTATAGAGAACGATCATTGTTTCTTTGTCAATACCCCACTTGCTGCCACATATAACTCTGCAAACATTTATTCTTTTATGACATTTAGTTATGAGATAATCAATGTGAGTTTTCCATGTAAGTTTGGAGTCAAAATAAAGGCCTAAAAACTTTACAGTTTTTTCATTTTTAAGTTTTTTACCATTATACATCAATTTTATATCATATTTTTTTACCTTTATGGAATAAAACCACAGAGGATTTACTTTCGGAAATTTTAAAACCCCATTTACCACACCAAGATTTAATGAAATCTAAAGCCTGTTAAATATGTTTCTGTAGCAAATTTATGTTTTTCCCAGATTTCCAAATTGCTGTATCATCAGCAAAAATAGAGAAAGATACATTAGAAAGAACAAGGTCATTTATAGTAATCAAAAACAAAATTGGACTGATACCACTTCCTTGTGGAACACCATTTGGAACTTCAAATAAAGAAGATAATGAGGAACCTACTTTGACTCTGATATATCTATCAGATAAAAAGGAATTAATCCAATTAAAGATAGAACCAGAGATACCAATATTATGTAACTTATAAAATATACCCTTCCTCCATGCCATGTCATATGCCTTTTCTATATCAAGAAAGACTGCTAAGACTTTATGCCCTCTTCCAAAACTTTTAATGATATCATCACCAAGTCTTAGGAGATGATCCAAGCTATATCTTTTTCTTCTAAATCCGGATTGGTTTTTGTTAAATAGTTTGTTTTTCACAGAACCAATTTAAGCAATTAGGCTACGTTCACACTGCAGGCTGAAGTGACTCAAATCCGATCTTTTCGCCCATATGTGACCTGTATCCGATCTTTTATTGACAATATGAACGACACAGATCCGATTTTTTCAAATCCGACCCAGGCCGTTTGGATATGTGGTCCTAATTCCGATTCCTATCCGCTCTTTTCATATGCGACTTCAGCCTGAACCGCCAGGTCGCATTCATCCGACTTACACGTCATCAACAAGCCACAAACGTCACTATTCTGCGCTGAAGTAGGTGGCGGGTCTCTCAAAAAAAAAGTTACAACAACATGGCGCATAATCACGGGCGCAGATAGAGGGTGGGACTCGTCCCACCCAGATTTAAATTCACCTCGTTCAGTCCCCCCCACTAATAGGGAGGAAAAACGTCTATGCTGTCTTTCTTTGCATAAGGCAAACCTCACGGAAAAATCAAAAGACTAATTACCATTCGGTTTATTGAGGTGCACGGCAGTGTATACATAGTGAGCAACAACTCACATAAAACAAAACAAAGACTGATATTCGGTTGGTTGAGCTGCGCAGACTGCACAGGTTGTGAGCTCGAGCTTGGTTGCTGTGGTAACCCACAACAAGTTTGACAGGCATATCGGGGTTGGGGTTGGTTTGCTGGCAGCTTTGTCCCCCCCAGTTTTTTGTCCCCCCCAGTTCAAAAAACGTATCTGCGCCCCTGATCATGACATCAATGCGAGGGATGCTTCGGGCTGTGAAGGTTCTGAATCTTCTCAATGGAAGGACGCAGAGGTTAGGGAGCTGATTTCCATTTGGGGGGATACAGCTATTCAAGCAAGATTGGATGGGTCATACCGCAACCGGGCGGTTTTACTTCCGTAAACACTGGCCATGCTCACTGCGTGTGACGTCGTCGTATCCTGCAATGCGCATGCGGAACACTTTTAGGTCGCTTTTCGTTCATACTGAGGATCACATACAAGTCGCATATATTTGTTAATGTGAACGACCTCACAAAAAAATCGGATTTCACAAAAAAATCGGAATTGAGCATTAAGCCTTGCAGTGTGAACGTAGCGTTAGTGACCATTCTTTCAAGAATTTTACAGAAGTTTAAAGTTAAAGCAACAGGACGATAGGAACCAGGATCTCATCTCATCTCATTATCTCTAGCCGCTTTATCCTTCTACAGGGTCGCAGGCAAGC